>NC_077247.1:22577500-22805000 GCF_947179165.1 Solanum dulcamara | reverse complement strand
CTGAATCGAAAAGAGAGTACTTGGGTTCTCCCAATAACTAAAAAGTGTAGCATGCCTGAATCTAACTGGGGTTCCTGTTGGTGGAGGAACTAGATCAGCAAAAAGAGGGATTCTAGTTGTAAGATGTCTAATGAAATCGTCGCTGGAATTGAGATCTTATTCAAAGAGAAAGATCTCAAATACATGGAGTTTCTTTTTGTATATTATATGGATGATCCGATCCGCAAGGACCATGATTGAGAATTGTTTGATCGTCTTTCTCTGAGGAAGAGTCGAAATAGGACCAACTAGAATTCGGGATCGTTATTCAAAATATTAGTGAAATACTGGATTTCTAATCTCATGTCTGCTTTTCGTGAAAAAATACCAATTAAAGTGTAGGGTTTCTTCAAACAACAAGGGGATGGGTCAACTATTCAATCAAATGATATTGAGCATGTTTCCCATCTCTTCTCGAGAAACAAGTGGGCTATTTCTTTGCAAAACTGTGCTCAATTTCTTATGTGGCAATTTCGCCAAGATCTCTTCGTTAGTTAAGGAGTTCTTCGATGTGTTTTCGATGATTTGCCCGGTATTCCTCCTGAAAGGGAAATTTACTTTGGCATAGATCTCCTTCTCGATACCCAACCTATTTCTATTCCTCCTTACCATATGACTCCGGCGAAACTTAAAGAGTTGAATTGTTGGATAAGGGTTTTATAAGACCGAGTATTTCACCATGGGTTGATCCCTTGTTATTTGTTTGGAAGAAATATGGGTCACTCTAAATGTGTATAGACTACCGGCAATTGAATAAGGTCACCATAAAGAACAAATATCCAATTCCAAGGATAGATGACTTGTTTGATCAATTACAAGGAGCAAGCTATTTTTCTAAGATTGACCTCCATTTCAATTATCATCATTGAGGGTAAGAGAGTATGACGTTCCCAAAATGGCTTTTCGGACAAGGTATGATAATTTTGAATCTGTAGTAATGTTGTTTGGTTTGGCTAATGCTCCCGCTATATTCATAGATTTGATGAATCGTATTTTCAAGTCATATTTAAACATGTTTGTAGTGGTGTTCATTGATGATATCTTGATTTATTCTTGAAATGAGGAAGATCATATGGATCACTTAAGGATTGTGCTGCAAACATTAAGAGAAAAGCAATTATTCGCTAAATTTAATAAGTGCGAATTTTAGCCGAGGGAGGTTGCATTTCTTGGCCATGTGGTGTCTGATGATGGGATTAAAGTAGATCCAAAGAAAATGGAGGCGGTTAAGAATTGGCCTAGACCATTATCTCCTTCAGACATTAGAAGCTTTTTGGGCTTAGCCGAATATTATAGAAGGTTTGTTGAAGGTTTATCATCTATTTCTTCTCCTTTAACTAAGTTGACACAAAAGAAGGCAAAATTCCAATGGTCGGAAGAATGTGAGAAAAGTTTCCAAATATTGAAGGATCGCCTTACGTCAGCTCCTATTTTGACATTGCCCGAAGGTTTGGATGGGTTTGTTGTTTATTGTGATGCTTTGTGTGTTGGTTTGGGTTGTGTTTTGACGCAACATGGTAAGGTTATAGCCTATGCCTCTAGACAACATAAAGTGCATGAAAGGAACTATCCAACCCATGATCTTGAACTTGAGGTGGTTGTGTTTGCGTTAAAAGTTTGGTGTCATTATCTTTATGGGGTGCATGTTGATGTGTTTACCGACCACAAAAGCTTGCATTATGTGTTTAGTCAAAGAGACTTGAACCTTAGGCAATGGTTTGAACTCCTAAAACACTATGACATGAGTGTATTGTACCATCCGGATAAGGCAAATATTGTAGTCGATGCTCTTAGTTGGTTGTCTGTGGGTAGTGTTGCACATGTTGAGGATGGTAAAAGAGAATTGGTTAAAGAGGTCCATAGATTGATATATTTAAGTGTGTGTTTGGCTGGTTCCAATAATGCAGGCGTTCTTATACATAGTGGTTTAGAATCATCTCTTGTGGCAAACGTTAAGTCCAAACAAGACAATGATTCAATTTTGGTCAAATTAAAGAAGTCGGTTGCCGAAAAATTCATTGAGGCTTTCTCCTTAGGAGAATATGGGGTACTACGTTACCAAGGTCGTTTGTGTGTTCCAAATGTTGATGGATTCAGAGGGTTGATATTGAATAAGGCCCATAGTTCTCGGTATTCAATTCATACGGGATCCACCAAGATGTATCGTGACTTGAGGAAAGTGTATTGGTGGAATATCATGAAGAAGGACATAGTGGAGTTCGTGGCTAAGTGTCCTAATTGTCAACAAGTAAAAGTTGAACATCAAAGGCTGGGAGGTCTAGCTCAAGAAATCAAAATTCCTACATGGAAGTGGGAAGATGTGAATATGGACTTTGTCACGTGTTTGCCTCGCACTAGAAGACAACATGATTCTATTTGGGTCATTGTAGATCGAATGACCAAATCATCACATTTTCTACCGGTCAAGACTTCTTATGGTGTCGAAGACTATGCTAAGTTCTACATTCGTGAACTTATGAAACTTCATGGTGTTCCTTTGTTGATTATATCGGATAGTGGTACTCAATTTAGTTCACATATTTGGAAGTCATTTTAGAAAGATCTTGGCACTAAAGTCAAGCTAAGTACCGTTTTCCATCATCAAACCGATGGACAAGCCGAAAGAACAATTCAAACCTTGGAGGATATGCTAAGGGCATGTGTGATTAATCTTAGAGAAAGCTGGGATGACCATTTGCCATTGATTGAGTTTGCCTACAATAATAGTTATCACTCTAGCATCCAAATGGTTCTTTTTGAAGCCTTGTACGGGAGAAGATGTAGGTCTCTGATGGGGTGGTTTGAAGGAGGTGAGATGGCATTGATTGGTCCAGATTTGGTAGTTGATGCAATGGAGAAAGTAAGGCTCATAAGAGAAAGATTGAAAATGGCTCAAAGTCATCAAAAGTCCTATTCGGACACTAGGAGGAGAGAGCTTGAATTTGATATGGATGATATGGTGTATTTGAAGATTTCACCTATGAAAGGGGTAATGTGGTTTGGTAAGAAAGGGAAGTTGAGACCTAGATATATAGGACCCTATAAGATATTGAAGCGCATTGGCAAAGTAGCATATGAGTTAGACTTGCCACTTGAGTTGGCTTTAGTTCATCCAGTATTTCAAGTGTCAATGTTGAGGAAGTTTTTGGGTGATCCAAATTCTATTGTGCCAATGGAGAATGTAAGTATTGAAGAGAATTTGACTTATGAGGATGTTCCGATTGAGATTTTAGACCGGCAAGTGAAGAGGTTAAGAAATAAAGACATTGCATCCATCAAAGTGTTATGGAGGAATCAACAAGTAGAGAGTGCTACGTGGGAAGCGAAATCAGACATGATGAAGCGTTATCCGTATATCTTTCCTTTCATTCGAGCCTAAAGGTGCTAGGTTATTCATGATCAAATCGATTAAACTTCTATGTTTCAGTTCCATATGTCATTCATATGCATGCATGATTTATGAAAATGTTTTTTTCTCAAGGACTATGTCTTGTGTTAAGTATGAAGTTTACATGTTCTATGAATTTTTCAAAGTGTCCTCATGTCCATGTTGAGTTTCTAAGTTCTTTTTTTCCATGTCCTTCCTATATTAGTTGGATCTCATTCGAGGACGAATATTTCCAAGGGGGGAGTTAATGTAATATCCCTCAAAATGCTCATAAGTTCCTTAAGAATGCCTTGGGATTAGGCCTCTCATGTAACGCATTATCCTTAATCTTTTTGGAAAATCCGAGTTCGAAATATCGATTAGGGGGTCAAAACCTGTAGGAAAATAGTTTTGGTGGATTTTTAAGACCCGTAGATCGAAAGATAGATTTCTCAAGGAACTGTGCAAATCAATAAGGTGCGTGACAAGTCCGTGTCGTGGACTTGCTTTCCTCCACATCGCAGACCTGGAGATAATTTTCTGGCCGAATTTAGTTTTTAGCAAGGGCACTTTAGACTTTTCCCAAATTATTAGCTAATGAACCTAGAAGTTTTTAGGACCTAATTCAACTCTATAAATTAACCTAAACCTCTAATTCTATTCATTCTTCTACAATTCACCTACTCAAATGTTTATCTCTCTGCAAAAGACTCTCAAGGATTCCATTGAAGACTTCAAGTAAATTCACTCAAGCTCTCCATCAAAACTCTCAAGTTCTTCCAAATTATTTGGTGTTCTCACTTAAGGTATGTGGTTATTGATTCATGGATCCTTTCATCCATGAAGCTCAATTAATTTCTTAAGGTTTTCTATCAAATTAAAGTATGGTATTTTATGAGTTTTATGATCTCTATTCCTATTGCATGAGTTATAATTCAAGAATGATCATGAATCTATTTTGATATAAATTGATGGTTATTGTATTAAATTGAAGAGTTTTTTCATGAATTCTCCTATTTTGATCTCTAGGGTTCATGATGTAAATTTTAAATATTTTGAATTATACTTCCAAGGGATATTATCTATATGAATTATATATGGGCTGATATAAAATTTATGATTATGCATGTTTTCCAATCAATTACATGATTTTCAAAGTCAATTGATTATGCAATTGAGTTCTACTCTAAGTTTAAGGCAGGAATTTCATGCAAGTTATGAAGTAAGGTGACTTAGGGCCCTATGTGGTGACCTAAGGCCTAAGAGGTGACTTAGGGCCCTATGTAGTGACCTAAGGCCTAACGATATGAATTATACAAATGTGATTGTAATGATGAAAGGATAATTCTCACATTACAAGTATGTTATGAAAATGAGCTACTCTATGATTTCAAACCTATGATCATGACTATGATATATGTAATTATGATTTTTATGCTATGCATGTATATCGTGGAATTTGAATTAGCACCGAGTGGACTTGAGGTGAGGGCCCTACCAAAAGTCTTAGTAGCAGCCTCATGTCCCATAAACTACGTGTCACCGTAGGTTGCCTTCATGGCCTAGCTATTGGATCCACATATAGGGTATGTATGACCCGCCTAGCGGGGTAGAGTCTACCTTGGCAAGTAGATTCCCCTTTTTCTTCGTTGTATGGGGAGAAAACGGGATTCCATATTATAGCTCGCATGGTCTTATTATCGGTTACGGTTCCTATCCCACATATGTATGATCTCTTATGTATGCTATGATTTTAAATTATGCTTTTTAAATACTTTGGTCAATATGACTTTCTCATATCTTTACTTACCTTATCTTATCATGTGATTTACTTGACTATTGCATTCCATGATTTACATTGCATGTCACGCCCTCATACTTAGTACATTCCAATATACTAATGCATACTTTTTGCCTACATTGTCTCATAACATAGGGGTTGAGGTCGAAGATCATACTCATCTACGTGGCTAGTTAAGCTTTCCTATCCAACGGTGTTTCTGGTGAGTCCTCATTTATCGAGGACTAGTTATCGAGTTAGTTATTATTTTTAAAGACTTTTGATATGTTTCATATTGAGGGTGAGCTAGAGACATGTCTTAGCCCCCGCCCATATTCATGAGTAGAGGCATCTAATTGGACAGATGTTTTGAGTTTATGTTGTCATGTGACGTTCTTAAATTTCTATTCATGGTTTAGACTCTTTTATGATGTTTCCTTTTTTGCTTTACCTTATGTATTATGATATGTACAAGAGGCTTGGTTGGAGCCCCTCGGGGTTTCAATCATCGTGTTACGACTAGGCCCTAGGTCAGGTTGTGACATATTCAAACAATGTATATATCTTGTCAAATACATATAAACTTAATTAAATACACAGATAAAAACTAGATACATATAATCTCAACTTAATAATGTGTCAAATACATCAATAATGTGCCAGATACATGAGTAAATCTCTGATTATTGAAACTTTCCGATTACATTCTTGGCTGGTCCGACATCTAACCACGGTGGTGTTTGCCTCACCTTTTGATTTGTTGTTGTGAGAAATAGTGCTTCGTGGTTGTGACTTATCATCAACGTCATCAAAGTAGAAGGAAAGGATGATGCGGCGTTGGTGATTATTCGTCGGAGAATCACTAGCCATGAAAGTAAATTAAGAAAACTCAAAATCAATAGAGGTTTACCTTAACTTTTAAAAAATAAAAGATAAAACAAATACTCCCTCCGTCTCATGTGGCATCGTTTTCTTGGCACGTATTTAAGAAAAAAATGAAGATTTTTGAAACTTATGGTCGGAAACAATCTTTACATATTTGTGGTAAAAGAAAAATTTAAAGTTAATTTGTTTCTAATTATAGTAAGGTGTCATACTTTTTGGAACGGACTTAAAGAAAAGAGAGCCACATAAAATGGGACGAAGGGAGTAGCAATCTATCATAGATACATGAGTTTGAATAATGGTTAAATATATACAAACCTCAAATTGGTGTGTTGTTCTAGATTTCAATTTTAAGGTTTGATGGTGAATATCATGATGGAGAGAAGGAAGGAAGAGAGAGAATGATGGTGGAGGACGTGGGGTAGGAAGTTGATGTGGGAGAGAGAGTTGATTGACATTAAAGAGTGAATTGGGGATCGTTTAATTGTGTAGATAACTAAATTAGGCTATTTTTGTTAGGGATATGTGTATCTAAATGTATTTTCTCAATATATAGTATAACATTCTTAACTAGTGGTAATATATGTAACTGTTTGAAAGAATAGGTAGAATTAGTATATATGATAGTGATGTATGTCGAATAAGGTAGTTTTTTTCTTTTATTTTTTTTTATTTTGAAATAAATCTACTTTATTATTCAGTTCATTTTATTATATATAGAGGAATTTGAGTATTAAGATCAAATCTTTTATTTTTCTTTTGTATGAAAAATAAAATTTTAAAAAATGGCGTTGATTATGAACCATTAACCGTAAGGAACATAAGTCATTAGCAACAATAATATGCTTCATTTTATCCTCCATTGAATGAAATTAGGACTTATATCTTTTTTTCTCATTAATTTTATTTTGAATCATTGAGGTTAGAGTTCTTTTCATAAGAGTAACTTGAAAAAATAAAAGTAGCAAGGAAAGAAATATAACTGAAAAAATGGATTACAAATTTAATTTCACGGACCATTAATATAAACCTAAGCTATTTGTATTAAAAAAAAATAGACAGAGATCAAACCTTATATATTTTTGAATACGTAAAGAACTAAAACCAATAAATGTATATTAAAAAGACCAAACCTAATTAGTTTTTAAATAGTTGAAGAAATAAAATCAATAATTGTATGGTTAAGGAATCATTTTAATCTACTCCTATAAATAAGGGAGCATTTTCTCAGCTTTCCAAAGTCACTAGAAAATCAACATTTTCCTATTGAAGTTGACATTTGATTAAACATCTGTTAGAACGTATACTATCGTCTTTGGTGAAATGATTCTCAAGAAACAAACTCAAGTGGTACCAACTGCAATACTAACAAATTGCCTTAACCAACTTAGGCAGACCACCTAATTAGACAGGTACACCACACAAAAAGGAGACATTCAGTTTCAAAACTATCCAACGTGATTGAAATCTTAACCAACTTCCTAAATACATCCAAAATAATTAAATAGGCAGCAAAATAAGGAACCTGGAGATAACAGAAATGGCATTTCATACTACAATAGATATAGTCATACAAGCTTTAAATTAAAAACATTCAGAGCGCCGACATAATTTAGAAGGTTGATAGTCAATGCCAAAGTCTTACATAGTTTATCTGTTTATAACTTAAACAAAAGACCAGTTTATGAACATGAAAGCTAGACAGTGATTGGAATCATCATCGTTGAGAACCTTCCAAGCTATGGCTTGCTCATATGATATTGGCCTCCCCATGCAAGATACACATATTCCTGCTGGCAGATAGGCAAATCCCTAAAAGCACAACATAACAATTTGTCAAATTCTTCACTTACTACCTATACAGCCTTTTCTTGTATGAGTTGATAACATGTAGTCAATAAGTGGTCTAGCACTAGTGGAATCAAAACGAACTTGCTAGGTGCTAAATACTGCAGTATCACATTTTGCTCATATATTAATTGAAACTAGTTTCCTTTTAATGTTTGCCAAGTCAAAGGATATATATAATCAAAATATGATGGTAGTAGTCTAACCTGCTGCATGATGTTGGAGAACTCAGATAGGAGGACCTTACGACCAGCTTCATCTAGAATCTTATCAAGCATTACATCCTGAAGAGCTAACAAGGTGGTTTCAAGCATGTCAAGACCAGCCTGGTTGGCAAATTTAAAAACTGCCGATGCCTGCATTAAGAAGTTCACTAATTAATTAGATATTGTTGCATCTCTAGAAAGATCGTGGATAAATACTTGGTATTGCTTTATGGTTCAGAACAACTATAGAAGCAGTATACTGACGTTCATTTTTACAGAGCAACACATTATTGCATCACTATGGTGCCACAGTTGTTTCAGAACAGCATCACCAGCTCGAGAATCAACCTGGAACAGGTCTCCTCCTGTATGCACCCTGAAATATAATCGGGAAATAGTTAGACCAGGTAAAACATTCAATGTCACTGCAAGTTCCTCACAAATAATCAGATATCAACTAGTCTTCGAGGTTCAAAGAAACAAGTATATACGAGGTCAAAAAGTAATTCTTTTTCCTACCACATTGCAATGACAGGTTAATTATTGATACGAAGTTTTACATGTAATGATGAAAAACATGTTAGTAAGAAAATGTCACCACAAACATTGAAAACCCATACCTATAGCTCCGGGAAATCCACCTTGCCAAAGTGACAGCTTCAGGTGAACCAGGAAAGGGTTTAGGTGTCAACTGAGAGCTGAGTCGAGAGGGTGCTATGGCCATTGCAACTCTCTGAACAGAGCCTACTATACTTCGCACATATTGGCGAGCCATTGCAGCTACATTATCCTGGTAGTGATTCTCAAAAGTAAACTGGAATGCAATTGTTAAGACCGAACGATGGTTGTAATTGCCTGCTTCAATTTCACCAGCTGGACGTGTCCCACTCCCACCAGTTCCAGCTTCTAGAGTTGAAGCTAAATCCAAGGTTCGAGCTGCTGCAGGGACATCCTATATCATAAAATTAGAGAACCTTTAGAACAAACTAATAAGATAATGCTCATATTTTTGCTTAGATACTCTTCAAGCGTCAACGATGAATTTTCTTTGTCTGGACCAGTTAAAATTTACTAGTGACTGAAAGGCTAGATGTTCTGTACGCATAATACTGAACTGATTTAGGTTCCAGTGGAATGACACGGAAGCCAGATGGAAGCAATGGAGCATCATCACCAAAAGATTCATCAATAGGTGCAAAAACAAGCTGAGCACAGGCACCTGCAGCATTCTCATCAACTCCACTGCATAACTGCAATGGTAGTAAGATAATTAGTGAACCAAAATGTCAAAAAGCACATAAATTACAATTTGAGAGGTGTATGAATTCTCAACCTGTAACAAGTACATATCCCTTGATAAAGCAATGTCCTCTGGGGAGAAAGCAGGACCCTCTAGACGTACTACCTCAAGAAACTAGATAAAAAGGAAAAGTCAAACCACAAAATGATTTATCTGTTACAGAATATAGACAACATCTACTAGGGTAATAATTATCAAGTCGAACATGATTAGATTGTGTTACCTCCTCGTGCTCCACAGTCTGAGCTAGGGGTAAAATGACCTGGCTACTTGGGAAACCACCTGTTCTGGCACAAGGGACAGCATATGGACTGGCTTTAAGAGATGCAGCAGAATAAGCATCAACCCCATAATCTGCCCATTCAGAACGGTGCTCCCTAAGGAAACGTACAAGCAAAGCAGGGGGAACATTCTACATAAATGAAGTACCAGAAAGAGATTAGAACATATCCACAAATTGGAAAATTGCTAATTCTCTTAGTGTACACTAAGTCAAATATCAATTCTAACATACCTGAAGAAGCATTGATGCCCTGGCACACAGAATTCCTCCAAATGTAGGGAGTATTGACAAGGTGTTGTACTGCGAACCAAGGAATTTGCTTGAAGATGAGTTTATAGCAATTGTTACATCCTCTACACCATCACTATCCATAATAGTCCAACCATCATCAACAAATCCATTAACAGCATCATTAAATCCCCTGTAGTAAAAATATTAAGTACTAAATTCTGGAAAGATTAATCAAAACTGGCAGAAAGCATAGCACTGCCAAAAGCTTCATTTACAGCTGAGACAGCACAGTATATATTACTTTAAAGTCTCTAACCAAATGATTGGTTTGTCTTCTCACCTGCATAATCTCTGACTTAGTGCCCTCAAAACAGCAGGTTGGCGACCCCCCGTGTATTGGATCTCTCCGCTGGTTTCTTGTGCAATTTGTCGTATGTGTCGCAAGGCCTGCACACAGATAACTCCGACTTATTTACGATTAAATCACCCTGACATTCTGGAGATAGATATTCCAACAAATTTAAAATTCCTTACAGCCATAGTCATCTTCTGAGCAAGGATCTTGGAAGACTCGTAAAGTGGCCTCAGAACTTCAGGGACACTCCAAGCCTGAGCACAGATAGAGTATGTTCAACTACAGTAATCTAAAGAAATCAAAATATCAATCAACCAACATTTTTCAGCCTTACGTCTAGATCAATATGATCAACAATGTGAATCATTGAGCCCCCACCCTCACAAGGCCTTATGAGGTAACCACTTGGTAGCATCTCAGCCCTGACAAAACTTGTAGCAGGAGGCCCTGTTGGGCCACCAGTTGCTGTCGACAGAGATCGTTCACATATCTGCATTTTTTAATGCCAGAAGAAAATTATTGTAAATGAAAGGTTGTAGCTATAGCCTGCTTTTGCAAAGATAGGCAAGGTAGAGTTTAGAAACATTGGTCTCAAGGTTTTGGATTATGCCTAATACATACCACAAGACTGCCATCCTCCAAACTTGTCGTGTATCTCAATGTCCAAAAGTCACGAGCTGTTGCCAATGTAGTTGGAGCATAAGTCTAACAAAGAAACATGTGGCAAACACCAATTTATTGAGCATAAATAAAATGTGATCACACGGTATCAACCCAACAAACAAGTGATGCAGGCGATTGCAACAAACCTGCAAGTAAATAAGCTCTATTGTCCCTCCATTGCCAGTAGGGATTACGCTCAGTACATTAAGGCAACGGCAGTCGCGATACCAAGAAGGACGATCTTTGAGAATCTCAGCAACCTGAAAAGTTTTCTACAGCTTACAGAACAAGGGTAGAATAAAATAAAACTCATAGCCAGAAAGACAACTGAAGTACCTTCGTGGGCTCTAGACTCACGAGGCCGCAGGCACGTGCTGCTACCCCACTGCAGTTGCGGGAAACAGCAACAATACCAATAGAATCCGGACCAGGCTGAATGGGAAAGTCAAATAAGAGGTCATGTTAAGAATTGAACACATGTAATGAATGAGTCAGAAATGAGAGATGCACAATCAACTGAAGGAATTACCTTCATCCCAATCATCTGCACCCAGTCGACAGCAGTTCCAGTAGCCTTTCCAAGGAACTCTGCCAGGGTCTCCTCAGCTATTGCAAGAAGACTGAAAATACATGCAAAAATGTTTGTTAGTTTTTTTAACTAGAAAACACCATATATGTTTTTAGAAAAAACACAAATTATATTACCCAGCTGGGTTATTCGCATCCCTTTCTGGATGCTGAGGTGTTGGGTTTTTTCTTTGCTGCTGACCACTCACGACCACAGATTCACAGCTTGTATCTGTGGTCGTGCTGCTAACCTGCTACGATAATTATCTTCAGTTTCATCGTACAAAAAGAAGCAGACTAAAGGATGAAGATACAGGAATTGCTTTATGAAATGGTAGAAGAAGGATAGAAGGTTAAATGCAGCTTATGTAAAGCTTCAGCATAAGAACACTGCAAGTTATAGTGTCATGAGAAATTATTTAAAACCTAGACAAATTGAGATATGGTTTAAGTGAAAACCTACAAAATTTAGTTGAGTTTTATTAATCAAAGAAGACCAACTCACAGTATTGATTTGTTGTTTCATGTAGCCATTCTCATACACAAGTTGAGACACTTGCTTCTGCAATCGGTCATTTTCTTCCATCAGCAGCTTGTTCATAGCACTCAGCTTCCTGTTAACAGTCTGGAGACGAGAAGCTTCCTTCCTCTGTTTTTCACGGCATCTACAAAGGATGAAAAAACAGTGATTTGAGGACTAGGTAAAATTCCCTTGCAATGTTTTAAATGTGAGAATTGGCATATTCACATGCTCCAAATGAAAGGATAAAACATCAAACAATATTCTGAAAATAAAGAAACTTCTGTTTCTGCTAACGAATGTCGAGAAGAATCCCTCAACACCTATCTATGGACAAATAAAGGATACTTGATGTAACATGCAACACAGATCACACTGAGATCGAACGCACTTTTGTTTTCTCTATGCTTGAATTATTTTACGGGTTGTTTCAATTACATATTTCTAAGTTATATCAAGGAAAAATTAAGGCCACAAATCAATGTTGCAATGGAGGACTCCCAGTCACCCCATAGCTACAAAACTCAAGAGAAAGACACATTTTTATACTGACAGATAAGTCAGGCAAAGCAAACTCAATATCTATCATTTTATTTCAATATCCAGTAAAGCTAATCAGATACTGAAAAGCAGATCTTTTGTGATTAAAGGGAAAATTCAAAGCACAGAATCACCAACAAGTAATAATAGGTGTATATTTCTACTCCAATAGGCAAAACAGGAAAGAAAGAACAAAAAAGGACATTTTATCATCTAAAAACTGGACCAAGCTTTGAAAATTGACAATATAAACAGGGAAAAGATAGAAGCTTGCCACAGCTGCGAAAATACTTTTGAAACCTTGAACCAAACAACTGAAAGCACATATTTCCATGAAAAGAAGAAAACAAGAATAAAATAATAATATTAAATGGCTGGTTCGTGTTTCGTTAAAAGAAAATACAAGTATCTATACAGGAGCTCATAGCATTTCCAGGAAAAGAAGCAAAACAACCCACATTTATCTTCTTCTAGTCATTCCATTAATAAACAAAAATATCCTATGACCAGAAAAAGCAAATGCAAAAAAAATCTCTCAGCTTGCCAAAAATGATAACCGAATCTAGAAAGGTAGAGGAGAAATCATGCATCCAGAGGAATGACTAGAATTGAAAGGGACCCGACCCTTGCGTTTGTTTTTTATGAAACAAGTGACAAATTGTGGTTGAAAAAAGGAAAAAGAATACCTTCGGTTCTGAAACCATACTTTGATCTGTTTAGGTTCAATATTAGAGAGAATAGGAGTCTCCCTAATGAGCTGTTGTCTTCTCAAAGAAGTAGGTTTTGGACATTCGGCATATACTCTCTCCAAAGCTTCGACTTGTTCTGGTGTGTATCTCACATACTTGCCGTTATCCATATCGTTTTTGCTTCGACTTTCTCCTCCTCTCTGGAAACACAAAGCCATCGAAAATCACATGTGCAGGCTCTCTCCTCCAAGAGAACGAGAGCCTCTCATCAACTCCTTTAGAGAGACAAATTATCTCACTACAATCTATACAGGACAAGAGAAGAGAAGAAACCAAAACACCACTTTGTACTAGAGAGGGAGAGAAGAAAAAGATGGTGCTGCTGTACATGATACACACAATTGGATCAAACAAATACTAGTCCTATCCTAGCTAATAATGGGTAGGTAGGTATAGACTGAAAAGTATACTACTGTACAAAAGAGCTGAAACAGTGAAAATCAATTTTTATTACAAACACAAACAACAGGTGCAGTTTTTTGCCTTTTTCTCTTTTTAATAAATAATAAATATTTTATTTAAACATTCAAATTAATACTCCATTTTAACCATTCAATTTCTTCTTTTTTTTTAATCATTCAAGCACAAAAATATTATTCAGTATAAACTATTAAACATGTGTTGATAAACATCATATTCAATTAAATAACACCATGCTCATATAGGTCATATTGTTTTAATACAAATATTCATTTTCTCATTTTTAATTCATCTCCAATATGGATAAAAAGAACTCATCTTCAATAGGATAAAAAAAGACGTTTGTACATTGCTAATAACACTATTAAAAACTCTATAACATAACTAATTCTTTCGGGTTAATAATTTCTTTTTTTGAAAAACGCACTTCCGTCGGTTACTTTTTGCGAAAATGTGCAAAAAAATATATTTTTAAAAAAATCAGCGTTTATCTGTCAAATTTTATTTTTTACGAAAATTAGTATACGTCCGTCGATTTTTAAAGAGTAAAACTTAGTTGAAGAGTATAAATAATTGTGTTTAAATGGTACATAAATAATGAAGGGTTGAAAGATTAAAATGAAACAAAGTTGAGACAGAATTTCAAAATGTAAATTGAGGGCAAGTTAGAATACCTTCAATTGAATACCTTAAGTCCTTAACTTATAAAAATTGCATTAATCAGACACTTTTATTTAAATTATAAAAAAATAATGCATTTCTCAACTCACAAAGGAACTTTCATTTTTTCTATTTATATTTACACCAAAACATAAGCTGAAATACAGTACATAAGTTGAGTAAATGCCTTCATGATACATTTCTCAAACTTGTTTGTTGGATGGTGGGTATTTTTATAAAATATAAAAATTTGAAATTAATTATAATTTTTTTAGTATCTCTCAAAAAATAGAATTAGGGCCCAAAAATCATTTTTTTCTAGTTTTTCGGAATTTGTTGTTTTTTTCAAAAATATTTATCAAAAAATGACAAGTTATATGATCAAACTCTTTCTTGCCAGATTTTTTTCTCAAAAACTATATCTACTTTTATGGTCAAACAAAACATTAAAGTTGCCATAAAATTTCACTTATATATTTTATTTAAAAATTTTATTATTTAAACATCTTCTCTCTCTCTCTCTCTCTCTCTCTCTCTCTCTCTCTCTCTCTCTCTCTCTCTCTCTCTCTCTCTCTCTCTATATATATATATATATATATATATATATATATATATATATATATATATATAAAGTTGGATATAGACAATCTGATGTGGTACCTCTCTATGGCCAGCATTTCTATTTAACTTTTATCTCCTTTTTTGACATTTTATCTTTGTTTTCTATTATTTATTTATATTTTTAAAAAAAAAATAATATTTAAATGCATTACCCAATTAATCATGTTCCTTTAAAACTTCCATCACACACATTTAAGTAAATGGAAGATGAAAATCCCAAAAACTTTTCACTTTCATAACTGTTTATCATATTTAGTTTATAAAATAAAAAAACTTAGAATAGCTGTAACCATCAATAATGGACTCCTTCACCTTGATTTTTGTTTTAAAAGTTACTATAGTGTCACAGTGTGTTCATAGTGAATGCAAGTACCAAGAGAATGAGAAAACAATAAAATCCGGGTAAACTCACTCCACCATGGCCCCTATACGGGCCCTATAGGTCACCACGACCCATGGTATGGGGGCGTGAAAGCAACAGAAAAATCAGGCTTCAGGTTCACAGAAGGATTTATGGACCGTGATGATTTTCATGGACTGTTTAGCCTCTTGTGAACCTAAAGTAAGTTTTGCTTGTTTTTCTCTAAGTTGGTTCCCACGGACGAGTTAAACAACCTGTAATGGTCTTCACCATCATGATCACAGGCTGTGAACTCCTGGTCGGCTAAAACTAATTCAAATCTAACCCAGTTCGATCCGAACCTTAAAATTCCAAAACAAAAAGGTTTTTTTCACCCATTTTACCCACAAAATTTGGGTCGAATATTTCTCTCATTCACATTTTGAACTCCTAACCGCCAAATCAATACCACACTCCATTTAATCATCAAAATTCGATGCAATCAAGGTTTGTATGAGTGTCAAACAAGTCCACCCAGTTCCAATTCCATGTATCACACTCAATCATCATTTTCATCTCTCAAAGTAAGTGTTCGTGTGTACTTCATTAGGATATTTTGAAACTATGGTATTAGGGTTTGGTTATCATGTTAAAATGAATGTTGGGGGATAGTTTCTAATTGGAATTGTGAATTGATTGCTGAATTGGTGTGAGTAATGTCCCCTTGATTGGAGTTGGGTTGAAATCTGTGAATGGTGTAAAATCTAGAGACAAAAGGCGATTTCACGGGCTGTGTAGCACTCCATGAATAGTGGAGATGATCATGGACCTGCCCTTGTGAAATTTCCCTAAATGTAAGGCTCACATGGAGCTTCATGGGACGTGGACTCGTCCACGGACCGTGAAACCATCCGTGAACCCACACTTAGAATTTTTTTTACTGTTCCATCTTCATGGGACCCTTCATGGGCCGTGTAAGCATTAACTGTCTATGAAATCCCACCCTATAAAAAATGAAAAATTCCAAAAGAACTTTTGTAACTCCGACTCTACGTGTGATTGCTCGATGATAGATTGAGTGACGACATTCTTAAGGAAAATCTTCACGTTGGTATGATATCACATTGGGGAATTCTAAGTACTCGTTGTGTCGTCACTTTATGATGTTTTCAATTCTAACCATGTCCTCTACATGTACAATGGGTCCAAGGCCTAAATCAGTACCACCTCGTGATTCCCTAAAGTCCCAACTTCACGACTTGCCTTCAGACAAGAGTACGGATAAATCGGATGATGAGTCGAGAAGTGGATCATCAAAAGGCTCGGAACTATAATTTTCTACTTATTACGATCCAAACCTAGGGCCTAGACATGACATGGAGAATGAGACACTCGGAGGTACCTCACTCAAGCTTCTTAGCATTCATTAACCATTTCATTGGTAATGATAAATAAATCAAGTGAAAATATAAGAGATATAGGGACTAAGGGGCTTTATAATAATAAGAGTCAAAGACAACATAACATCCATTACTATGTCCAATAATACCTTCTACATTAAGACTTGGCGGGGGCTAAGACATGTCCCTAGCTCACCCTCAAGATTAAGTCAAAAATACCAATCTTAATTTAAATGTCTAAATTAAGACTTGGCAGGGGCTAAGACATGTCCCTACACCCTCAAGATTAAGTCAAAAATACCAATCTTAATTTAAATGTCTAAACATAACATAAACTAGATAAGATAGGAGTGTTGTTCTCGGAATATGGAAACTCACCAATGTGGTAGCCTTCAACACTCAACTTAGCCATGAGGAGGAGAGTGTAGAGCGACGTCAGTCCCTACATGGTGAAATCATGTAGGCAAAACTATGCGTTAGTACTTTGAATGTACTAAGTATGTAAGTATGTTATGAAATAAAGAACATAAGAGAGAGACATGTATAGGCAATATACATAAGTGAATACATGCATGAGAAATCATCATGTGAATCCTTAAAACATTTATTTTATGGGGAAGTGACCATAACCGACAATTAAGACCATGCGAGTTATTACATGGAATCCAACATATCCCCCTATGTTGGCACGGGGAGACTACTTGCCAGGTAGAACTCCGATCAACTTTAAACATTCTTTAACTTTAACTTTAATGCCTAATCGTGGATCCACTAACCTAAAATAGACGACAAGTACCCCTATGACGGCACATAATTAATATAAAATGAGACTTTACTTAAGGACCCCTTCGGTCGAGCCTCATCTACATACTACATTCGGTGCTAGGTCAATTTCCACGGAATAACATTTAAACATTAATATAAAATAAGCATTATATATCTTTAACATTAAAACATCAACCAGTGGAATAGCTTATTAAAATATTTCATTTAATTCAATACGAGAATTGTCCTTTCACATTGAAATCTTACTTTGGCTAAGAAGCCCTTCATCAATCAACCATTTCATAAAGACTCCCTTCCATGAGCATTTACTTTGTAACATTCATTTGGAGTCAAACTTCATTTCAAGTTTGCTTTATCATAAGAAACTAGATGGTTCATTTCATAAAAACCTTTCAATGCCTTTAAAGAATTCTTGCATGCATGAGAGTAATGGAAATGAATAAAATACACATTCTTAAAGCAAACCACCATATATGTCTTAAAACTCTTTTCAAGCCTTAATGTAGGCACTTTAATAACATCATTACTTCATGAAATCAAGAGTCAATATCCATCAATATATGTAAAGAAACTTCAAATATATCATAATCTATGCATTTAAAGTCATCATGTAAAAGCCCATAAGATTTCATCATTTTGAATTGAAATGTTAAGTTGAAAAAACATTTGGGCTCCATGGATGGAAGGACCCATGGATGAAAACCCACATACCTCGGGGAATGAAACCCTTAATTCAAAACTTGAAAAGAAAATTAAGGCTTGATCTTCTTAAAGTGAAACCCTAGAACCTTTCTTGAGGATGAAGGAGACTTTGAGAGTACTTGGGAGGTTAGGGTTGAGTTCTTAGGATGAGGGTGAGACTGAATGAGTATAGGAAGGCTTAGATTCTCTTAGATGAGTGGATTTTGCCTTCAAAATGACTTTACTTTGAGTTAAAACGCAGGAAAAGGTTAAAATACCCTTTTTAAAACTAGCCGAAACTGAACTTCACGGGGGACCTTCATTGTCTGTTATGCTCGCCATGGACCGTGGTGGGATTCTGTGGTAAAAGACTTGGAAAAATATTTCAGAAAGTGATGTAGAAAAGTACCTGAACCTTCTTCACGGAGGATCATTATGGACCATGCTGAGGTTTACGGAAGAGCACCATGTCAATAGTGATCCCAGGGCTTAAACTAGTTAAAAAGGTGGTCTTCACGGATGGCCACTACGGACCGTATTGCATTTAACGGAAGGCCACCATGGACCTTAGTCCTCTCCTATCTGAGCGGCTTCACTAAAATAGCCATGAATTTTTACTCCAAACTCCAAATGAGGCAAACTTGGTGGTGTTGAAAAGGGAATTCAGAGATATTTGATTTGGTAGGTGATGGGACATCTGAGCCTATATATTCAAGGAGATATGATCTCCTAAATTTGACCTATGTAGAATCTTACATCGAAACTCAATCGGTAAGGAAGCTTTCAACTTAACTTTGTACTTAAGGACTCTTGTGACCTTAAAACATCTCCAAATATATTCCCATACTAAAGAATTAACCTTAAATCCCATAAGATAGAATGAATGGACCCTTGGACAGACCATCTTCATGGTCCGTGAAAAGTTCCATGATTCGTGGTGGTCATCTGTGGCCCTTGCCTTGGGATATTTCCTGAGGGTTTTGGAGAGGGGTCACCACAGAGGTCTTTACGGCCCATGGTTCTCATCACGGTCTGTGGTCCTTTGTCATGGTCTTCTCCCTACAAGTCTGAACCTCTGAATCTCTACCACGGTTTCTCACCATGGTCCATGGTTCTCACCACGCTCGTGATGGCTTCTGTGGTCAACCCCTAGAGGTTGTTTCAGCAACTTTCTGAGATTTCCTCATTTGATCTTTGGTATAGGACTTTCCAAGTTTCTGGGGTATTGCACTATCTCCCTCTTGAGAATATTCATCCTCAAATGAGAACCGTTAGCATACAAAGAACATGGCATGAGGACTAGCAACCCAACATGAATACAATGACACTTGAAATGCATCAATCATGAGATCTTTAAACTTAAACATAAAACATAACTTTAAAATTCATCTTCATGAACATGAATGCACATGAGGACTTAGGAAAACTGAAATATAAGAGTCTTAAACATGTGAAAATGAATGACTTATTACCATAAGCTTGAGTAGAATGAAAGAGATGAGGATAACATTTCATCATATCCACTTCCGCTTCCCATGTAGTACTTTTGATTTGTTGATTCCTCCAAAGGACTTTAATGGATGCAACTTCTTTGTTCCTCAACCATTTTACTTGCTGGTCTAAAATTTCAATCGGGACTTCTTCATAGGACAAATTCTCCTCAACATTCACTACCTCCAAAGGCACAATGGAGTTAGGGTCTCCCACACATTTTTTCAACATTGACACAGGGAACATCAGGTGAATCATGGTCATTTCCAAAGGTAATTCCAACTCATACGCAATTTTTTCAACCCGTTTTAGGATTTTATAAGGCCCTATATACCTAGGAATCAATTTTCCTTTCTTACCAAACTGAACCACACCCTTCATAGGTGAAACCTTAAAATACACCTAATCATCTATATTAAATTTAAGATCCCTTCTTCTAGTATCGAAATACAACTTTTGATGACTTTGAGATGTCTTCAATCTTTTTCTAATGATCTTCACCTTCTCTAAAGCATTAAGTACCAAATCGGGACCTAACAAGTTCATCTCACCTACTTTAAACCAACCAACCGAGGATCTACATCGCCTCCCATACAAAGCCTCAAATGGTGCTATCTCAATACTAGAAAGGTAACTATTATTGTATGCAAATTCAATGAGCGGTAGGTAATTATCCCAACTCCATTTTAACTTCAACACACAAGTCCTTAACATATCCTCTAGGGTTTGAATTGTCCTTTTGGCTTGCCCGTCGGTTTGAGGATGGAATGCAGTGCTTAACTTTACTTTAGTACCGAGGCCCTTTTGAAATAATCTCCAAAGTGAGAAGTGAATTGAGTACCACATTTTGAAATGATTGACAATGGCACGCCATGCAATCTCACCAACTCCCAAATACATAAATCTGTATAATCTTCGGCCCTATAGGAAGTCTTAACCGGTAGGAAGTGAGCCGACTTAGTCATTCTTATCAACAATCACCCAAATAGAATCATGTTGCTTCCGAGTGTGAGGCAAACCCACTACAAAATCCATATTCACATCTTTCCATTTCTAAGTAGGGATTTTAATATCCTAGGCTAGACCACCCAGCCTTTGATGTTCGGCCTTCACTTGTTGATAATTTGGACATTCGGAAACTAACCTTGCTATGTCCTTCTTCATGCCACCCCACCAATATAACTCTTTCAAGTCTCGATACATTTTTGTCAAACTGGGGTAAATGGAATATGTAGAATTATGTGCCTCCATCAAGATCAAACTCCTTAGGCCATCCACATCCAGAACACATAACCGACCTTAGTAATATAACACCCCATCTCCTCCTTGTGAAAAGACCTTTACATTCTTTTCCTTCACCAACTACTTTAACTCGACAAGTGTTGTTCAAGGTCTTGTTTCGACTTGACATCCACTACCAAAGAGGATTCGAACTCATTTTGGACAACCACACCACCATCATTGGTACTGCACAACTTTACCTCTAATATAGCCAATCGGTGAACATCTTTCACTAACTCCCTCTTTCCTTCATCAACATGGGCCACACTCTCCATACACACTCTACTAAGTGCATCGGCAACCATATTGGCTTTACCTGGATGATAATGCACACTCATGTCATAGTTCTTGAGGAGCTCTAGCCACCTTCTTTGTCTTAGATTGAAGTCCTTTTGGGTGAACACATATTGAAGGCTTTTATAGTCAATATAAACATCTACATGTACCCTATAAAGGTAGTGCCGTCAAACTTTCAAAGCAAAAACCACGGCTGCCAACTCAAGATCATGGGTAGGGTAGTTACATTGATGCACTTTTAATTGCCTAGAAGTATAGGCTATGACCTTACCATTTTGTATTAAGACACAACCCAAACCAATCTTCGAAGTATCACAATACACCAAAAACCCTTCTAATCGTTCCGGTAAAGTCAAAATAGGAGCGGAGGTAAGTCGATCTTTCAAAGGTTGGAAACTCCTTTCACACTCATTCGTCCATATGAATTTCGCCTTCTTTTGAGTTAACTTTGTCATAGGAGATGAGATAGAAGAAAATCCTTCAATGATTCTTTTATAGTAACCAGCTAGACCCAAAAAGTTGCTAATGTCCGAAGGAGACAATGGTCTAGGCCAATTCTTGACCACCTCCATTTTCTTAGGATCCACCTTGATCCCCTCGTCGGACACTATGTCACCAAGAAATGCCACCTCCTTCAACCAAAACTCATACTTGCTAAAATTTGTAAATAATTGTCTATACCTCAATGTTTGGAGCACAACCCTCAAATGATCCTTATGTTCTTCCTCACTCCGAGAGTAGATCAAAACATCACTAATGAACACCCCAATAAAGGTATCAAGGTAGGGTTTGAACCTCCTATTCATTAGGTCTATAAACACCGCCGTCGCATTCGTCAACCCAAAACTCCTTACCACAAACTCGAAGTGACCATACCTTGTCTGGAATGCCATCTTGGGAATGTCACACTCCCTCACCCTTAGTTGGTGATAGACGGACCGAAGGTCGATCTTGGAGAAGTAAATCGCCCCTTGCAGTAGATCAAATAAGTCATCTATCCTAGGAAGTGGATACTTGTTCTTAATAGTCACTTTATTCAATTATCGGTAGTCTATGCACATTCGAAGCAACCCATCCTTCTTTCTTACAAATAGAACGGGGGCACCCCATGACGAAATACTTGGCCTTATGAACCCTTTTTTAACAAATCCTTTAATTGTTCCTTTAATTCCATCAATTTTGTTAAGGACATTCGGTAAGGAGAAATAGAGATAGGTTGGGTATCGAGAAGGAGATCGATACCAAAATCAACTTCTCTTTTGGGAGGGACACCGGGAAGGTCATCAGGAAAGATATTGGGAAACTCATTGACTACGGGGACCGACTCACGAGGAGGACTTTCGAAGTTCACATCCCTACCTCTCACTATGTGGTAAATACAACCCTTATCAATTAATTTTTGAGACTTGAGATAAGAAATGAATCTACCCTTCACCACCAAATCCCGACCCTCCCATTTAAGAACGGACCTATTTGGGAATGAAAACTTGACATGAAGAGTCCTACAATCTATGGAATCATAAGATGCATGTAACTAATCCATCCCAAGGATGACATCGAAATCTACCATGTCAAGCTCTATAAGATCACAAGGATTGACTTTATGCAAGATGGACATGGGATAACCCCTATAGACCTTTCTACCTACAACCGACTCACCCGCGGGGGTAGAAACCAAATAAGGCTTTACTAATATTTCGAGCAATAAGTCAAACCTATTAGTTAAGAATGGAGTAACAAATGACAAGTTTGCACACGGTTCTAATAATGCATGTACATCAAAAGTAAAGATCCTTAATATACCGGTAACAAATTTTGGTGCTTCCTCAACCTCTTGCCTCTCGTGCAAGGCATAGAAACGGTTGGTGCATTGGCCATCTCCTTGAGCTTGTTGGCCATGAGCAACTTGGCCTTGAAGTCTATTACTACCACCACCTCTACAATCCTTAGCATGGTGACCCGGTTTGCCGCATTTGAAATACGCATTTGAACCAGCCAAGTACTCCCCCTTGTGGGTCCTTCCTCACTTCTTACATGGGGGAAAAACTTGGGCGCCAACATTATCTTTTGGGACCATTTGATAAGGACCCTTATCCTTATTGAACTTGGGAGGAGAAGTTTTAGTGGAACCTTATCCATAAACTGTTGCCCACCTTGACCCTTGCCAATGCTACCATAATCGGACCTTTGAGGGTTGGACCCTCCACTATCTACTTAGCTTTCTTGAACCCTCTAGACCTCTCCCTTAACTTCTCATCTATGATTTTTTCGGCATAAGTCATTAAATGGGAGATTTCCATCTCCTTGACCAATATGGTCATTTTGCATTCCTTGGACACCAAGCTTGATACACCGAAAATGAACTTACTCATCATTGCCCGGGCATTGGAGACCATAAAGGGAGTATACTTAGACATTTTTGTGAACTTGAGGGCATATTCCCTCACACTCATACTTCCTTGACGGAGGTTGATGAACTCTTGGATTTTGGCCTCCCTAAGCTCCAATGGAAAGAAACGATCTAGGAAGATACTTTTGAACTCTTCCCATTCTATCTCAACTATTTATACAAATACAAATATTGATTCCCACTACAGATGACACTTCCAACAAGAACCAGGGACAGAATTGATCGGAAAGAAGATTCGCTCACCTGAGACTCGACCCCCAATTTCCCATATTGTGGAAACCAACAAGAAGCCTACTTTGCTTATCCGCTAGCCAGTAAGTGCTTTCCCATTTCCTCATTCCTCTTAACAATTCATTGCTCATACCACACTCGACCTATGCCTTTTAGTTGGTAAGTTACTAGTTTGACCGTTTTATTCGATGGCACACCCATGGTAGCCACAATTCGGTACACCTCATCGATGAACTCTATAGGGTCCTTAGCTAGCATAGAACCATCAAACTCGAGTGGATTCATCCTTTGAAAACCTCGAATTTGAGAGGTTGGATTTTGCACTTGAGGAAGAGGGACACCTTAAAGCCCTTGGTGGGCTACAATTTGAGCCAATAATGCGATGATGTTGTAGAACTTGGCATGAGTTACCCCTTCCTCATGATGTGGGATATTCGGAACCAGAGAAGCTTGGTCCTCAGCATCAACCCTTGCTCTTGGAGGTGCTCTTCCATAAGGCATTATCTAAAAAACATAAAATTGGTTGTTAGTTAGAGGAAAACTTAGGACACTCTAGGGCACGACATGAATTAAAAGAAGTGAAGACCTTCCTAAAAGCCCCAGAGTC
Organism: Solanum dulcamara; assembly: GCF_947179165.1. NCBI lineage: Eukaryota > Viridiplantae > Streptophyta > Magnoliopsida > Solanales > Solanaceae > Solanum > Solanum dulcamara. Next base: position 22,780,442 of record NC_077247.1, on the reverse strand, counting down.
TCTTATTCATAGTTGTGGCGCACTTCACAACCATGAATAAGACCCTATTTGATGTTGTATATTGGACACCGAGGAGCATTTCAAAATCTCATGCTCTGATACCAAGTTTATCATGATCCAAGACTAGGGCCCAGACGTAACATGACGAATGAGACACTCGGAGGTACCTCACCCAAGCCTCTTAGCATTCATTAACTATTTCATTAGTAATGATAAACAAATCAAGTGGAAATATAAGGGATATAGGGACTAAGGGACTTTACAATAATACGAGTCAAAGACAACACAGCATCATTTATTATGTCCAACAATACCTTCTACAATAAGACTTGACGGGGGCTAAGATATGTCCCTAGATCACCTTCAAGATTAATTCAAAAATACAAAACTTAATTTAAATGTCTAAACATAACATAAACTAGATAAGATAGAAGTGTCGTTCATGGAACATGGGAACTCACCAAGGTGGTAGCCTTCAATGCTCAACTTAGCCACAGGAAGGAGAGTGTAGAGTGACGTTAGTCCCTATATGGTAATATCATGTACGCAAAAGTATATGTTAGTACTTTGAATGTACTAAGTTTGTGAGTATGCTATGAACTGAAGAACATAAGTGAGAGACAAGATAGGCAATATGCATAAGTGAATACCTGTATGAGAAATCATTATGTGAATCCTTAAGATATACATTTTGTGGGGAAGTGACCATAATTGACATTTAAAGCCATGCGAGATATTACATGAAATCAAACATATCCCCCTACATTGGGACGGGGAGACTACTTTTCAGGTAGAACTATGATCAACTTTAAACACTTTTAACTTTAACTTTAATTGCTAATCGTGGATCCAGTAGCCTAAAATAGCCGACAAGGGCTCCTATAGAGGCACATAGTTAATGCAACATGAGACTTCACTTAAGGACCCCTTCGATCGAGCCCTCATCTACATACTACATTCAGTGCTAGGTCAAGTCCACAAAATAACATTTAAACATTAATATAACATAAGCATTATATAACTTTAATATTAAAACATCAACCGGTGGAATAGCTCATTAAAACCTTTAATTTGATTTAATGTGAGAATTGTCCTTTCACATTGAAACCTTACTTTGGCTAAGAAGCCCTTCATCAATCAACCATTTCATAAAGACTCCCTTCCATAAGCATTTACTTCATAACATTCATTTGGAGTCAAACTTCATTTTAAGTTTGCTTTAACGTAAGAAACTAGATGGTTCATTTCGTAAAAACCTTTCAATGCCTTTAAAGAATTTTTGAATGCATGAGAGTAATGAAAGTGCATAAAATACACATTCTTAAAGAAAACCACCATATATGTCTTAAAACTCTTTTCAATCCTTCACGTAGGAGCTTTAATAACATCATTACTTCATGGAATCAAGAGTCTATATCCATCAATATATCTAAAGAAACTTCAAATATATCATAATCTATGCATTTAAAGTCATCATGTAAAGCCCATAAGATTTCATTATTTTGAATTGAAATGCTAGGTTGAGAAAACATTTGGGCTCCATGGGTGGAAGGACCCATGGATAAAAACCCACATACCTTGGGGAATGAAACCCTTAATTCAAAACTTAAAAAGAAAATTGAGGCTTGATCTTCTTGGAGGGAAACCCTAGAACCTTTCTTGAGGATGAAGGAGACTTTGAGAGCACTTGGGAGGTTAGGGTTGAGTTCTTAGGATGAGGGTGAGAGTGAATGAGTGTAGGAAGATTTGAGTCTTTTAGATGGGTAAATTTTGCCTTCAAAACAACCTCACTTTGAGTTAAAACGCAAGAAAAGTTTAAAATACCCTTTTAAAACTGGCTAAAACTGGACTTGATGGGCGACCTTCATGGTCTATTATGCCCATCACGGACTGTTGTGTGTTCTCGTGGTAAAAGACTTGGAAAAATATTTTTGAACGTATTATAGAGAAGTCTCTGAACCTTCTTCACGAAAGACCATTATGGACCGTACTGAGGTTTATGGAAGAGCACCACGGGTCGTGGTGCTAACCAGTTATCCCAAGGCTTAAACTGGTTGAAAAGTGGCCTTCACAGACAGCCACTACGGACCGTATTGCATTTTACGGAAGGCCACCATAGACCATAGTCCTCTCTGATCTGAGTATCTTCACTAAAATGGCCATGAATTTTTACTCCGAACTCTAAATGAGGCAAACTTGGTGGATGTTAGAAAGGGGATTCAGAGACCTTAAATTTGGTAGGTGATAGGAGACCTGAGCCTAGGGGTGCTTATCGGGTGGATCGGACGGATTATTATCCTTAACGGTTTGACTTAACGGTTATCGATTTTTAAAAGTACTAATCCGCTATCCAACCTATAAGATATCGGTTGGTTCGGTATCGGATTAGGAATTATCGGACGGTTATCAGGCGGTGTATCAGTGGTATGATAACATGTAAAATTTCCGCCACTTATTTCAATTCGGCTTCTCAACAGGCATACACAATGTAAGTTAGGTAAGAAAATAATCAATATGTCATATGTGAACAGATTAACAACAACCCACCACTTAAACTTCACACTTTCACAATATATTCATATATAGCTACAAATAATAATATAATTAATAAAATATCACACTCTAGTCAGGTAAATTTATGCAGCCCAACAATTCAAAGGGTATAACGAGGGGCAGAAAAATAGTACTAGTACATTACATATACAATGGCTTGTGAATTGTGATCTCTCATTTGGGAGATTTCTGTACCAGGTGTGGACATCAATATTGGTTGATAAGGGGAAGGGAAAGAGAAACATTTAAATATTGCCAATATAAAAAAATAAAATAAAAACACTAGTGTTTCAAATTAGCAGTAGCTTGTTTTCCTCCTTTTGAGGACATGATTAGACTCCTCCTTTGTGCTTGTAACTCTGAATTTTGGAATTGGTTGATTGCTTGCTGAAACATCGTCAACCTATCAGAATTTAGTGAAAGTTAATTACTTGAGGCTCCAACCCATTTGAATCCCCCAGTGAATTGATGAAAAAGGAAATAGGGGTTGGCTAGTTTTTGAATTGAATATGATGAGACTGAAATTATAAACTTTTTCTCAAAAATAGATGTTATTTGCAACTATAGAATATAAAAGACAAAAGCAAACATTGTGATAATAAGCAAATCTTGTGGATGTACTGCATGAATGGAACTTCTGAAAACTAAGAAGCTCATCACTTACATACTTCTACATAACGATGAAGTATTTTCTCGACTGCACTTTGATGCAAAGGCGGCAAGTCAGCAACTGCAAGTAGTAGGGCTGCTGCCTGCTTCTCTTATTTAGGTTTAGATAAAAATTAGGGATTTAGGATATATAGACATAGTTGCTGACTTGTAGTTGTTGGGCCTGGGCTTGTACTTTAAATGGCCAAATGGGTTTAGCCTATTTTAACTAAATGGGCTTAGTACAAATTATAATTATCAATATCATACATATTTTATATGTTTATGGATAAAAATATATTAAAATATAATAAATTCTTAACAAATTAACGGTTTATCTAATAACAAAATTGAGTAATCCATCCCCCACACCGATAAGCCGTTAATTATAAAATTTAAATCCATTCCCCACCCGCTAATCCGATAACCCAATACCAATAAGCCAATAAACTAATTTTGCGGTTGGCTTATCGGTAGCGGCCGATTTTGAACAGCCCTACCTGAGCCTATATATTCAAGGATATATGATCTCTTAAATTTGACCTATGTAGAATCTTACATCGAAACTCAATCGGTAAGGAAGCTTTCAACTTAACTTTGTATTTAAGGTCTCTTGTGACCTTAAAACATCCCCAAATATATTCCCATACTAAAGAATTAACCTTAAATCCCATAAGATAGAATGAATGGACCCTTGGACGGACCATCTTCACGGTCCATGAAAAGCTCCACGATCCGTGGTGGTCGTCCGTGGCCCTTGCCTTAGGATATTTACTAATTTTTTGGGGGAGGGGTCACCATAGAGGTCTTCACGGCCCGTGGTTCCCACCATGGTCTGTGGTCCTTTGTCGTGGTCTTCTCCCTATGAGTCTTAACCTCTGAATGTCTACCACAGTTGCTCACCACGGTCTATGGTTCTCACCACAACCCGTGATGGCTTCCATGGTCAACCCCTAAAGCTGATTTCTACAAATTTCTAAGATTTCCTCCTTTGATCTCATGTTTAGGTCTTTCCAAGTTTCTGGGGTCTTACACTTTTGTTGTGTCTCCACACTCTCCCTTCACCATGAGGTACAAAAAAGCAAGTGCAACTACTATTACTCCCTTCCAGTCTGAATAGGAGGCAGCAGGGTTGGTTGATGAGCAACGCCCTTAAAATTCTGAATAGAGTCAGGGTCTGGGAAAGAAGATGAAGTTGGGGATCAGGAACATGCTTCTGGTGGTGATGATGAGGCAAAAAATGGGTATAGCGTTGAGAAATTTGTGGCCTCAAAGAAAAGTGACTTGGTTGCTCGATAAATGTTGGTTGATTTTATGTGGAACAGGTTGATGGTGCCAGGGTCACAGCATATTTTTGACCACGACTTGTCTAAAAAGTCCAACGATATTAGAAAAAAGGCTATCGTATAGGAAATTTGGGTTCTCACTGACAATCTGATTGTATTGCCCAAAATCAAAGAAGTATTCAAAAAATAACTATTTGGGTGGATAATTAAACCTTAGGGATATTATGGTGAGTGGATCACCTAAGAGTTTTACACCGCGCATGCATTGACATTTTAAAACTCAATCACGAGTGAGTCGTCGAGGAAGAACAAGAAAGCATTAGCACTGTAGCTTCCACCATTGGAGCATATACGTATGCGGGGAGTTTGTGTTGATATTTCTAAGGTGACTATTCTTCAATTTCTACATAGACCAAACTATGCTGCACCTCAAACTAGGTTGCATGAGCACTGATATTTTTGTTCACAAATGATAAGCAAATAGAGGATCATACCTCTGGGTTGGATATTTTGAGATGTATAGCATAGAGTATTTCAAATAAAGGAGCCGATGCACCTTGGGTGATGAACCTGAGACAGTTTATCGCTAAGGCATCCCTGACATTTCTGGCTAAATTTTGGTGGGCCATTTTTCGTGCTCCCTTGAGGCAAACAAAAAATGACAATACTCTTCACCCTGCACATGTATCATTGGTTGTTTGTATTATGTCCCGGTATGTGCTAAATTTGGTCCAGTTGATAGAGAATAAAATTAGAGACCAAGCCCTTAATGAGAAAGAAAGGCTGCCTTTTCTTTGTCTGATCCAGAGAATATATGAGCATGTTGGAGTCTTAATCAACCATTTCCTTGATCGAAGCACCAAGGTTAGCAAGTCTACTAATATTTTATTGATCAAGGATATCGATAACCCATTATACATGGTTAAGACATCCTGGGCTGCAATTCAAATGACAATTACACCGGGTCCACCACTGATCATTCTATCCTTGGAGAGAGCCTTTACTTTCCCACCTATAGGTGAGGCTTCTGAGCAGCCCAAGGGCGAGATCCGGCCTCCTCCGTCAATATTAATGGGCATAGAGATGTTGGTTGTAGTGTCTTATGAGTTTTTATCTAGGTTGGTTGATGATTAACGTTTGACAAGGACATTTATGGACAAAGTAATTGAGAGAGTACCATAAGTAGTCCAGATCCAGGTCCAATAGGCAGAATACAAAATTTGCACTAGCCTTCGAAAGGAGCTCTATATCTTATAGGGTAAAGTCGATGGATTAAAAGTACATCTCATTAATCAAATCAACAGTCTAGACAGACCTAAGTTAGACTCGATGCGAGTAAAATTAGCGGCTATGAAAGAAGAGTTGACAAAGTTGGTCGAGAAACCGACAGTCGTGACTCTCCTACTTGCTACAGATAAATTAATGCAGTTATTCTCTACTCCATAGCACACTAGTAAGTTGGATGGGGTGTGGGGTACTGTCCCAATATCTGAGCCCGATAAAAGAGAAAAAAACACTATAACAAGCATAGTATTCCAAAGGACACATCTGAGACCGAGGTTAAGCGATTGCGGAAAGAGGCACGAGCTTCAAAAAAAAGAAGCTGGGAAGAAGGAAGAGAAAGAGCAACAACAGATTGAAGTCGCACGGGTTGGGCCTTTGGTTAGTGGAGTCACCCCAACCCAGACTCTGAGTTAGAGATTCTCGTGATTACCTTTGGTTGAGGCACGCCCATTTCTACTACGAGTGATGATACTTTAGGAGAGCCCATAATATTGAGCACACCCACCACCACTGGTGCCACTTTAAAGATAGTGACTGACGCCTAGGACATCATAGGTATGATCACTTACCTTGTCTTACTTTTGAGAGGTTTTGACATGCATTAAGGACAATGCACAACTTTTTTATAAGGATGGGGCATCCTAGCAACTTAGGAGTTTTTCTTGCCATGTTTTTTTTCTCTGAAATGTATTATCTAGTAAAACTGGAATATTTAGGTTATTTTTGTTTTGTGTAAATATAAAAATTCATTAGGAGTGTGCAGGTAGCACGTGTTTTGAAACATATGCTTTGATAGAGTAAAATAATCCCTATTTGAAATTTTGAAAGATTCAAAGTGTTGTGTACTTGGACTATGAGAATTGACTTGCTAGGATCTTTGTATCACATTCTACTTATTGACATGTCGATCAAGTGCTAGCTAGAAGAAAAACGTGTAAATTGGTGCTTGATAGTGTAGGATATGTGTCATGTGTGTGAGTTGTATTTTCTAGTTCTGACTTTGCATATACAAGCTAGAACTTGCCTGGTCAGTCGCACTGAAATGATTGAATAGCTTGACTAGGAAAGGATCATAGGTCGTTGTTGAAAAAATTCCACTTAGCCTAAAACAACCAACCAAATGAAATTGTATCCTTTGAACCAAATATCTGAGCCAGAAGAAGACCATTTATTTGAAGTAACAGAATTTAACCTTTATCTTGCCCCTTCTCCCTTCTAGGACAATTTGCACCACAACTCAGGCTAGAAGCCAAAGTTGAGGGTGGTTACAATAGAGAAAAGAAAGAAAATTTGGGGTATGAAAAGAAATGTGTAATGAGAGGAAAAAGGAAAGAAATGGGGTATGGACGCAATGAAAAAAATAAGCGTAAATGAGCAGAAAAGAAAATGAAATGGGCAAACATAAGAAAGCATTTAGAATAAGAAAGAAAAGTGAGAATAGAAGCCACACCTGGGCATAAATAAAAGAAGAGAGTTGGGGTGAAACAAGTATGGGTTGTGAAACATAAATCTAAGTTAATGTAGTGTCTAGGATGGGAAAAAAGTCACCCATACCCTAAATACATCCTACCCGAGACCGTGCCTACATTACAATTAAAGAAAGTCCTATCATGATCATGAATAAGCTATTTGAAAGTTAAGGTGTAGAAAATAAGAGCAAGCATATGGTCTGTATGTGTGCATTGTTGAACTTCTTTTGAGAGCGTGAGTGAAATAGTTTCAGTCTCTGTTTTGCGTATATATGATGTGAGAGAGACTTGTTTGTGGTGAGGGCAGTATGATCACATTGTTTGATTGCTAATTTGACTACAAAATTATTGTTTGCATTGGTATGGTTGACTGTGAGTAGTGAAATGTCATAAATGGATCCTTGTGAGTTAGTTTGAATGGTTTGTGTATTGCATAGCCGATTTGATAAAAAAAGAGAAAGGGTCATAAATATGATTGTGTGTGGGATGATGTATATTTTTTGGAGTCATATGTATTTGCACACCATTGTATTATTTAGTTTTCATTACTTGAGTAAGAACAATGGTTCTAAGTTGAGGATGTTGATGTGTCGTAAATTTATGACACATTCGATGCTCAAAACAGTGAATTAGTGTGAGTTTTAGGCATGTGTTTTGTAAATATGATATGCGTTTGTGTTTGATGTGCAAAGAAATTAAGTCAAGCAAGGGATGGACTAGACTGCTGAAAATCACTGAAAGTTGAGGGTTCACGGTACCAGCACGGGCAGTAAAGGCTTATACAACCCGTGGACTTAGCCGTTAAAATTGCTGCTTTGAAAAAGTACAAGAAATTTCCTAAGTAGAACACCATGAGACCCTTCACGGGCAGTGAAAGTTGTTACAGATCGTGGACCTGACCATGAAAGTGATGCTGTGAAGTGTCTGCAATAAGTTCAAGTAATCCCAATGATCCTCAATACGGACCGTGTAAAGTGTGACAGGCCGTTAACCTTGCCAATAAAGAAGATGTTGAGAAGACACAAAAAATGTCTAAGGCAATCTACACTGACCCTGAATGGACCGTTATGTCCTATAAGATCTGTGAAACTTTCCCCTGGAGGAGAGATGACCAAACACAATTATGAAGCAAAGTCAAGGACCACAGAGTACTTGTACGGGCCGTGAAGTGCATAACAGACCATGAAGAGCGAATGTGAACCGTGCCAACTTAGTTTTCCTTTTTTTTTAGGATTCACTTTTATTTTTCTATAAATAGTCTATATAAAGTTTATGTTTATGTTACATACTTTTACCAGTTTTGAGAATTGAATGATGACTAAGAGTATTTTTTGAACAACTTTTCAAGATCAAATGCAATTAAAGACTGTTCTTCTTGATTCATTGTTCATCCACAGATTCGAGTTTAATTACTTATTAAATGTAAGCTATTAGTGCTTGAATTCTACATCTATTCTCAATACTTCTCTTGCAATTATGAGTAGCTAAACCTCATAACTAGGATTGTGGGAACCATGACAGAATAACAAAGTAGGCAAATGTATAGGTGATTTTTGATCAATGACTGAGCATGCATTATTGCTATCTTTGTTTTGATTTCTTTTTAACGAGTGCACGTGTCGAAACTTACCTTAATTTATTAATTGCTTGGGATAGGGGTAATGATTAGGAAATCATAACTACAATAGAGATTTGAATCTATAAACCTTCGTATAAGAACTTGAGCCCGGGAGGAAATGATTTTCTCAGGTCAAAAGTAAGGGTTAGGTAGAAACATATTCTGAGGCTGGAAGGAAAAGAGTAAAATTCATCTAATAGGATCGAAAGGCATTTAGAAATCCATAACTTGCAAAATTTTGCATGTGACGCATTGAAACAAGATCACTGATATGATACGTCTATTGAGTTACATGTCATGGGGAATACGGTCCTAGCTACATTCGCATATGTTTACAACTCTAAGTCTGTTTTACTGTGCTATTTCAAACATTGTTACTAATTACTCAATTGAAACAAAACCCCACTTTAATTTATACATTTTTACTTTTGGGAAATAGTGGCTACAACTGAACATAAGTGCTGGTACACTTATTTCCTTCGAATTTTCTGTGGAATCAATTCCAACCTATTAGGGTTTTATATTTGACAATGATGGAGTTATATTTCTTAAATAAGGTGTAAGTCTCGACGTATCAATAAAACAGTTCGTACCATAAATTACGTGAAAATGCTCAACCAAATAGAAAGCATGTCATCACCAGTACCCAAATAAGGTACAAATAATCAGAAATGCAATATAAACTTACAACACTACAAGGCAAAGGAAACTAATATGGGATCCCACTGCTCCTTGAACACGGTCTTGGGCCTAATAATATAATAATAGACAATAAGGCATCGCAAGCCTAACACTAAACTTAAAGGGAAGGAGTCAAGAACTTGCTTAGAATCAAATAAGGGGAGAAATATCTCTAAGAACGATTCCTTACCTCAAATAAACCACTTCATCTCACAACCAATTCAAGCACTAGCACAATGAACCTCATCCGAAACAAGCCCTACCAGAAGCCATACCTAACTACAAGGATAGTAAGGCACATACCTAGGCATCTAACTTAAACCTAGCCTAAGGCCTTCAAGTATCAATCCTAATAAGGATAAACACACTAAGTGATACTACAAGCCTAAACTAAGGATTTCACGAGACTACCCTAGTCTAAGTTTCAATCAGAGTCAAGAAAATAGAATAGAAGGAAGCAAACCTAATACTCATCCATTACCTACCTATAGAACATGTAATTCATACTAAAACATTATCTAATAAAGTTCAATCATGTAGGATATCGTAGCCGATCACATGCTCTTAAACATCAACAAAATATGAAGCTTTACCTTTATGAAACATCTTTGGTCACCTCCATACTATCAAAAAAATAACATGCAAATCAATATAGGATTATTGATACCCATATTGATAATACAAAATTTGGATCGAGTCCGGGTAAAAAATTGAACCTCAAACGGTGTTTTAACATTTTGAATTAAAACCATCATTATTTTCTCTTCTAAGTAAGGATGACATGCCAAAACATGGGCAAAAATGAAGTCCAATTCGGACCTCAAATGATCCAAATACCTTACTTTAAAGACTTGAAATCAAGAAATTTAAGGCAAAAAATGATATTGAATCAAGAAAATAAAGCTAGAATATTTAGAAAGTAGAAATGGAGGAAATTACCTATGAATCACAAGAATTGGTTAAGTATTGATAGAAATCACACTGGGATAGGTCCACAGCTACGTCAAAGGACTAGTAATACTGAAATAACGAAACTAAAAAGAGTTTATCCGAAAGCAAGGAGGCCTCACCAAAAGCTAGATGAAAAGTGATCTTCAACAATGTGCCTGTTGAGATTTTCTAACACCTGTGTCTGTATCATAAAATAATGCAGCGTCAAAAGACGTTAGTGCATGGAATGTATGATATATGAAATAGTTGAAAAAAGAAATAACTGAATTGGAATACTCATGAACAATGACTAAAGTAATTCAAGTCCAATAAAGCATGCAAGTATGAAAATATGTCATGCTTTACAAATTATAGTTAACTAAGTACAACTCAATGTAAAAGTAATATTTTCTCTTTTGGGGAGTTTCTCTAATCATCAATGTAACACCCCCTAAAAATGTTATATATAATGTTCCAATTCTCGATGAAAATAATATCGCTTCTGTATTTTAGGCATAACTATTCATAGAATGGTCCAAATTAGGTGGTTTAAATTTCTGAATAACTTTAACATCATTACCTACAATTTTTGTGGACCATATTTTATGTTTTGGAGGTTAAGTAGGTCAAATAAATTAATTATTGCAAGACATGGTGCTGTAACAAAATAGAGTATTTGTAGAAGAAAAATCATATCTCACTGCAGGATGATCTAAATCAATTGATTCTTGAACGAAATTAAAGTATACTGCTAGAGCAATAATTCATATGAGACACCAAATCCTAATGAGGAAGGTATCTCATTCAAACGCAGCTTTGAAAAAGGGTATTCCATTAAAAGAGGGTTCATCTCACCAACCACGAAAAGATCTAGATCCATTTGACATCACCCATGACATCAATAGTCCTCCATTTGACATCACAATCTTCCATTAAATTTTCACATTTTTCTTTATAATTATTTTAATTATTGTTAGGTCCTTCTTTCACATCTATAAATACCCACCTTATTTCATTATTTTGTTCATCAAGCTTTCTCAAGCAACTCTTCTCTTTATACACTCATTTTCTCATTCTCAAAATATAGTTTTAGTTCTTAGTAGTGTATAAATACTATTTCGGTGATTCATATACTCCTGGTAGTATACAAAATGCTCCGGCGAGGAGAAAAGGCTAGGATTCAAGAGTGTTCATTAAGTCCTTCAATTCTAAGTAACGCTTCGGATTTCAGGTATGTAAGGCTTCAATGAAAGTATTCCTTCCACTCTCATGCCAAAAGTATTTTTATTATATGATAAATTATATTTATTTTCTTTAAGCTTTATTCTACGGTATGTGGGTATTCATCCATGGCTTCTTCCACCCATGTTAGTCAAAAACTCTTTCAACTAAATCTCTTGATTTCAAGTAAGATTTTCTTATGGGTAATTCTTATTTCTACTTAATAGCATGAATCATAGTTAAACTAATAATTATTGGTCTATTTTGATGCAAAATAATTTCATATGTATGAATTGATGGTTTTCAAGTATTTTTCCCTATTTATCTCTTTAAAGGTTCTTGAAATTTATGGTGGGTTGTTTAAAGCATGATTTTTAATTAATGAATTTCAAATTATTTATGCATAATTTCATTTACGTACATGTTTGAAAGTTGAAGTGATTTAGATCCACCTAGTTTTACTATATTTTCAATAAAGTTTGACTTGAAAGCTTTAACTCCAAATAAATATTTATGAAAGCAATGTTTATGATAAAAAGGGAGTCTTATAAAATAAAAAAATGATGAAAAGCTATGAATGATGGATTCTTTATGCTATAAGGACAATTCTTGCATATTTGAATCACTAAAGGTTTTAATGAGTTATTCTACCGAATGTGATATTTTGAATTCTCAAGCTATATGTTATGACTATTTTGAGGTATTAAATTATTCTGTGGAATTGACTCAGCACCAAATGGGGCATTGAGGTGGGATTCGATAAGGGAATTCTAGTAGAAACCCCTTGTCTCATTAACTATGTGCCAATATAGGAGCCCTTGTAGACTTAGACTAATGGATCCATGAAAGACCTTAAAGTGAAAATTAAAGAAATGAATGAAGTTGACAGATTTCTACCCGATAAGTAGTCTCCCCGGTCAACGTAGGAGGTTATGTTGGATTCCATGTAATAGCTCGCATTGTCTTAAATGTTGGTTATGGTAATTTTCCCACAAAATGAATATTTTAAAGGATATCTATATGATTGATTATGCATGCATTGCATTATATTTGATATTACATAAATATTTTAATGTTTCCTCAATGTTCATACATGCTTACATACTTAGTACATTCAAAGTACTAATGCATATTATTTTTCCTACATGATATCACCATGTAGGGACCAGTGCTCCTCCTCGTTCCCCTTCACGTGGCTAGTTGAGATTTTATTTGAAGACAACTTTTGGTGAGTTCCCATTTTCCGGGAACAATACTCATTTATCTTTCTACCTTATGATATGTTGAGATCTTTAGACACTTACTATGACATTTCTTTCTATTATAATTGAGGGTGAGCTAGGGACTTGTCTTAGCCCCATTAAATCTAAAAGTTAGAGGTATTGTTTGACATATGTAAGTTGAAGATTTACTATTATGATTTTTGCTTGTTTATTTATTGTCATTACCTATGAAAGGATAAAAAAATGCTAGGAGGCTTGTTTGAGGTACTTTCGGGTTCCTCATTCGCCATGTCATATCTCGGTCCTAGGCTTGGGTCTTGACAGACAACCATCACTATGAACCTTATGATGATACAATGTACTGCTCACATTGCTATATCCATCCATTACCGTTCTAGGATATGGGACCAAAACTCAACTCATAGATCCATATAAAGGTCTGTATCAGGGAATGAAGTGAGGAATCGCTCGAACCAATACCACGATCTTATCCTACGCTAGTTATGTAGTTTATGTGGTTATATTCATCTAAATTCTTATCCAAATCAGTGCTCAATACTACTCCAAAAATATGCAATAATGCTCATATACTCAAATGAGTGAAAATACTCAAAAAAGTTTCATCTTGGTTAGTCTCATTGGACTTTACTTTGATAAGCTCAAACTCACATCCCAAAACTCTTTAAATACTCTTTTTAAATTCAATCATGCACCTTGGGATAACTCGTGTTCCCTCAAAACTTATTCTCAAAATAATGTGTAATACTCTATCTCATTTAGACTTGGTAAAAATCATGCATAACTCTATAATGTAAAGCTCCATAACTCAAGTGATATAATGTACTAAAAACTCTTTTCTCAATCAACACATGAAAATACATCATTTTTCAACTCAAAAGAATGAATAATGAAAGCAATGTAAATACTCAATTAGGGTTCATGTGAATGTAAGCATTAATAGAAAACTCAAAAATTCAAATTATGGGAATAGTCACAATATAAGTAGATGTACAGGGAACTCAATGAAAGATATTTTAGCTTACTCAAAAACTCAATATAATAGGATTATAACTCAAGCTTGAACTCATACTACTGAATTGAGATGTAGAGCGCGAAGACGAACTCAGTCCAATGATATGATTAGCCTTACATACCTGGAAGAATAATGTTCATGGTGAAACTCGAAAAACACAATAACTAAACTTGAACCCTAGCTTTTTCTCTTCTCCAATCCCCGCTTAAGTGTTTGAAGTATTAATGAGGGAAAAAGGCACGTAGGCTACTGATAAGGGACTTAATTTAGTCCAAAAATGTCAGGGTTTTGGTTTATAAAGGGTGAAAAAAGACCAACTACCCCTCATTAAAAACTGATTTGGGCCGCCAACGAGTCGTCCTACGTACTGTAGAACTTTCCAGGGGTTGTAGAAGACCCTTCGTAAAAATTGGGTGCTTAGTAAAAATTGGGTGTTTAATTTGAGATCACTGAATATTACCAAGTTGTGGTCCACGTGTCGTACACCATCTTCATAGAGGTGCACTGAGAGGGTCCCTTAATGGTGGGTCTATAAAACCTTCTATGTTCTGTAGACCATTTAACAGGTTGTGAAATGAGTCGTAGAAGATGAATTGAAAGAAATTCCTTGGGTCCATTGATACAGGAGCTCTTGATGGGTCGTATAACACTCCACGAGCCATACAAGTGACCATGAAGGAAAAGGTCTTTGGGTTCTAGGAAAAGTGGTTCACAGATCAATCCCACCACTCGTAGAGTAGTATGTGAACTCTTCCTTGGAATTTTTACAGACCAATCTCAGTTCCATAGATCCCTTTCATGAACTATGGTTCCTTTACAAGTCCGCGAAACAGGCGTTAAATCCCTCCTCCTCTTTTTGGTGACTTCAACTCTTTTGTTGTTTTCCAAGTTCTGATCTGAGATAGGATTTTGGGGGTATTATAATATCTCTCCCTGGGAATCTTTCATCCTTGAATGATGACCCAGCTAAGAATTCACTCAAGGCACGAATGCAATACAAGATTACAAAAATTCAAACACTCAAATAGAGACTAAATTTGAGACAGGAAAATGAGTGTTACCTTCATCATCGACATTAAGAGGAATAAATAGATGAGGGTATCTAGCTTTCATATCCTCTTTGTCTTCCCATGTATCCTCTTCAACAAACTGATTCCTTCATAAAACTTTGACTGAAGCGACCTCTTTGGTCCTCAACTTGCAAACTTGATGATTAAGGATTTGAATCGAAATCTCCGCATAAGACAGACTATCTTTAAAAATAATGAGCAAAGGGTCTCCCAAACACTTTTTAAGTATAGATCATGGAACACTGGATGAACGACACTCTTACAAACATGAGTAAAATTTAAAAACATTTGAAACATATCATATGGTCAATATATCATGAAACATCATATGAACTTATACCATTGCATATACATTCATGGAATAGGACTTTTAACCAACATTTAATGCCATGCGAGTTATAACATGGAATCCGGTGTTACTCCCATATTGAAAAAAGAGAGGATACTTGCCAAGGTAGACTTTGTGAGAACATCTTTAACATTGAACTGTTTGTGAAACCACAAGCTAGGCCATAAAGTCAAACCTACGCGGGCAACGTAGTTAGGGACTAGAGGTTGCTACAAGAGTTCCCTTGGTTCGCTCTTTGAGCTTCCAGACTGAACCCCACCTCAAAGTCCTCTCGGTGCTTAGTCATTATCCCAATGAAAGTCATAAATTATAGTCATTAACATCATTAGGAAAGGAAATAATAGATACCAATCAAAATCATAAAATAGTCATAAGAGAAGCTCATTAACATGATGATTCATGAAAATCTTTCATCTTTATAAATCTGTAAGTAGTTGAGAAACCCATTCACCTATTTAACATAAATATGTAAGAACTACTCCTACAACCATGGATAATTATTTGAAACATCATTGAAAACATTATTTATTAGTTCCACGAGTCATTCATAAGTCCTTGATGATCATTCATATATCGTTCATAAAATACTTTATCAATCTATGATCATAATTCTTTAAATAAATACTTAGAAAGAGCATAAGGAATGGGTCCATGAAAACACAACTGAAAACATATAATTAAAACTTGAATCATGTATAATTAGATCAATGATAATAAAATAAATCATAGTTGAATTGATCCAATGCAATTTCATAAGAATTAGGGCTAGAAGATAATTCGTAGAAGAATATGAGAAAAAACCTTTGGGACTCCATGGGTGGAAGGATCCATAGATGAATTCCTACATACATTGATTAATTAAATCCCTAAATCCTATTTGAATTAGGAGACTTGAACTTGGAGATTCTTGAAACCTTGTTTGAGGAAGAAGACAAACTTTGAGGAAATTCTAGAGCGATGATTTATGTTTAGAGTGAATGAGAGATTTATGAGAGTTTGGGGTAGTTAATAGACTAGGATTTATCCCCAAAAAGCATGCAAATACATTACTAAAATAATGGGAAAAGACCAAAACACCCGTAATAAAACACTAGATGGGCCATCTTTACACATTGTGAAACCCACCACGATCCAAGAAGTGGGTCGTTAATAGGAGGGTGAACTTGGAATTGAAGGGTCGACCTTTACGGGCTCCTTCACTGCTCCTAAAGTCCCTCACGGGTCATGGAGATCCCCTTGAAGGATAGCCCTTGAATTGGTTTTGAACTTTAGGTTTTCACGGACCTTTCCACGATCCGTAGGGAGGTCTACCGGTCATGGACTCGGTTGTGAACTCCACTTGGTTTCCCTTTTTTCCTGGTCACTTCTACGGGACACCTTCATGCGCCATGGTTCCTTTCACGGTCCGTTGAAGGGTTCGTATAACCCCTTCCTTCACCCAATATTTCCAGGTGGCTTCCACAGGCCGTGGTTTCTTGTACGGCCCATGAAGCTCCATCTGGTGCCAATTTTCTGAGATCTTCCATTTTCATTCAATTTTTTGACTTTTTCTACTTCCGGGGTCTTACAATATCTCCTCTTTGGGAATATTCGTTATCGAATGGGACTCAATCTAGAATTAATAGAGTAGGGAAAAAGACATAGAAGCCCAACATAAATGCAGTGATACATCAAAATGCATAAAAATATGGAACATTCAATCCTAAGCTAAAACATGACTTTAAAACTCATTTCATGAACATGCATGCATATGAAAACATGAAAATGACTGAAACGCATGAATTTGAAGGAGTGAATCATAAAGGAACTTAATACCTCAACTAAGAACATAAGGAAAGAGATAAGGATATTGTATCATCATATCGGCTTCGACCTCCCATGTAGCACCTTCAACCTCTTGATTCTTCCATAACACCTTAGCGGAAGCTACTTCCTTATTTCTCCATCTTCAAACTTGCCGATCTAGAATCACAATCAAAACCTCCTCATAGGATAACTCTCTTTCAAACCAATGTTGTCCAAAGCCACAATAGATCTAGGATCAGCCACACACTTCTTCAATAATGACACATGAAACACTGGATGCACCGATGCCAATTCGAAGGGCAAATCCAACTCATATGCTACCTTGCTAATCCTCCTTAAAATCTGATATGGGCGTACATATTGGAGACTAAGCTTTCCCTCCTTTCCAAAATGCATTACACCTTTCATGGTTGAGATTTACAAGTAAACCTAATTATCCACATCGAATTCAAGTTCCCTTCTCCTCACATCCGAATAGGACTTTTGCTAACTCTGAGCAATCTTTAATCTTTCTCTAATGAGCCTATCCTTTTCCATAACCTCATGCACCAACTCAGGTCCTATCAAGGAAACTTCACCAAATTCAAACCAACCAATAGGAGACCTACACCTCCTACCATATAAGGCCTCAAATGGAGCCATCTAAATGCCAGAATGGTAATTATTGTTATAGACAAACTCGATCAATGGAAATGATCATCCCAGAAACCCTTGAAAACAATTCCATATGCCCTCAATGTGTGCTCTAGGTTCTGAATGGCACACTCGACTTGACCATCCGTTTGAGGATGAAAAGTTGTACTAAGCTTAACTTGAGTACCGAGACTCTTTTGGAAAGACCTCCTAAATTAAGATGTGAATTGAGTACCTTGATCCAAAATGATAGATAACGAAACCCCATAAAGCTTAACGAACTCAGGAATATAAAGTCTGGCATAACCCTTGGCTGAATAAAAATTCTTCACGAGAAAAAAATATACTGACTTAGTCATTCGGTCAAATACCACCCAAATAGAATCATGTTGCCTATGGATATGAGGCAAACCTATAATAAATTCCATATTTAAGTCTTCCCACTTCCAACTAGGAATCTCAATGTCTTGAGCTAAACTTCCCAATTTTTTATGCTCTATCTTCATTTGTTGACAGTTTGGACATTTGGCAATAAATTTTGTCATGTCCCTCTTTCTACCATTCCACCAATACACTTTCCTCAAATCTCAATACATCTTTGTGAAACCCAGATGAATAGAATACCATGGGCTATGATCTTCAGATAATATCATTTCCCTCAAGCCATCAACATCGAAAATACACTATATACCTTGATATCTAAGTACACCATCTCCCTTGTAGGAGAAAGCCTCAATGGCCTTTTCAACAACCGCTTTCTTCAACTCAATCAAAATGGGATCATTATATTGCTTTGCCTTCACATCCTCTAGAAGAGATAATTCTGAACCATTTTACATAATAACACCACCATTCTTTGAATCAATCAATAAAACATCAAAAGGGGCTAGTCTATGAACATCACAAACTAACTCTTTTTTCCATCTTCAACATGGGAAACACTATATGTGGACAGTCTATTAAGAGCATCGGCAACCACATTCAGTTTACCTAAATGGTACAACACACTTATATCATAATCCTTCAACAACTCAAACTATTTTCTCTATCGAAGGTTCAAATCTTTTGGTTGAAAATATATTGCAAACTCTTATGGTCGGTGATACATCAACTTGAACACAATAGAGATAATGTCTTCAAATCTTCAAAGTAAAAACAACTAATACCAACCCTTGAAGCATCATAACACACAATGAACCCATTAAATCCTTCAAGTAAAGTCAACACCAGAGTGAAAGTAAGCTTATCCTTCAACTCCTTAAGTTTTGCCGGGGCCAAAAGGTTAGGGGGAATAAAGATAGGTTGGGTATTGGTGAGAATATCAATACCAAAGTCTATCTCCCTTTCAGGAGGGATATCTGAGAGATTATCAAGAAATACTTTCAGAAACTCATTAACAACCGAAACAGACTCAAGAGTAGGAGTTTTGGCATTTGTATCCCTAAACCAGACTAGATGAAAGATTCAATCCTTAGAAATTATTTTTCCAACCTTTAAGGCACGAGATGAATTGACCTTTAAATATGGAATTACTACCCTTCTATTCTAGGACTGGCTCATTAGGAAACTGAAACTTAACCACACTAGTTCTACAACATATGAAAGCATAACATGCATGAAGCCAATCTATACCAATGATAACATCAAAATCAGTATCAATCTCAAAAAGAACACATGAAGTAACTTTATGAAAAAATGAAATCGGGCAATTTCTATATACCTACTTGGCCAAAACTGAGTCACCGATGGGAGTGTAGACTCAAAAAGGTTCTAAAAAGTCTTGGGACAAGCATAAAATTTTATGGAAACATAAGGAGTAGCAAAAGAAAGATTTGTTCTCATATCTAACATGGCGTAAACATCAAACTAAAAGGCTCATAACATACCAAATAAAGTACCCTGATGAGTCGGGCAATCTGAAGAAGCACTAGGCTAAACCTATTGATGAATCTCCCTTCCTTTCCTAGGAAAAATTGGACAGTCCCTCCTATTATGTCCACTCTTACCACAACCATAACAACCATTTGTACTAGCTATATACTCTCCTTGATGGTTCTTACTAGACCTATAGCACAAGGGGTAAGATTTTTCCTTTCCATCACTCTTCCTCGAATACGAGCCAATGATTTCCCCTTTGACATCTTCTGATAGTTAAAGTCATTACCTCTCATAATACTCCTTTTGTTACCCTATTTCCTTTTCTTAATACCTACGTTCACAGGAGTCACCCTTTGTTGATTCAATTAAGTGGTCACAACTCAAGCCAATAGCAGGGTGGCATTATGAAACTCTGTATTAGAGATATCAGCACTTGAAGGTGGATTAACCAGAGTGGAAATGTTACCATATTGATCAATCTTTTAACTGCTATCTTCTTGATGAGACATATTCTGAAATGTGTAAGGCACAAGTTAGAAGGAAATGTTACAGAGTTTATCTCTATCGTATGATATAAAAATGATGAAAGAAGTAAAGTTTCCTATAATGCCTTATAGCCTTTCATTTAAAGATGTGGCGCATTTCACACTGATGAATAAGAGTCTAATTGATGTGGCATGTTAGACTCCCTAGGACACCTTAAATATTGTGCTCTAATACCAAGTTTGTCATGACCCAAGCTAGCCCCTAGGCATGACACAGAGATTAGAATCCCAAAGGACTACAACCTAGGCTCATAGCATAACATACATGAGCATACATAAGGTAAGTAAGATAATAATATCAAATCATAAATGTGGAATAAAAGTCTTAATATGAATATCTCGTTAAAGAAGAAATCAACTCTAAAAGAACATGACAACATAGACTCCATAAATATCTAACATGCCTCTACTAGTTTAGACAGGGTATAGGACAAGTTTCTACATTACCAACATAAGAAGTAAAGTCATAGAAATTATAGAGAAAATCATAAATGTCACATCCTTAAAACATGAGGACTCACCAATAATAAAAATAGTGCTCAAAGTCTAGCCACGAGAGGGAGGTACGTGATGATCATCGGACCCTACATTATGGTATAATGTAGGCAAAAAGTATATGTTGGTATATTTAATGCACTAAGTATGTGAGAAGCATACATGAAAAATGATAATCGAATATAGTCAATATGAATATGAGATACATGACCAATATCTTAAGAAACATGAGTGAAACTTGAAAACATTTGAGATATATCATAAGGTCAATGAATCATAAAATATCATGATAACTTATACCATTGTATATACATTCGTGGGATATGACCTTTAACCGATATTTAAGACCATGCGAGCTATAACATGGAATTCGATGTTACTCTCATATCGAAAAGAGAGAGGCTACTTGCCAAGATAAACTGTGAGAACATCTTTAACATTGAGCTACTTTTGGATCCACTAGCTAGGCCATAAATGTAAACCTATGTGGGAAACATAGTTAGAGACTAGAAGTTTCTATTAGAGTTCTCTTGGGTCGCTCTTTGAGCTTTCATACCGAAACCCACCTCAAAGTCCACTCGGTGCTTAGTCATTATCCCAAGAGAAGTCATAAATTATAGTTATTAACATAATTAGGATAGACAATAAGAGATACCAATCTAATCATAAAATATTCATAAGAGTAGCTCATTAACATGATGATTTTCACAAGAATGAGAAAATCTTTAATCTTTATGAATCTATGAGTAGGTGAGAAAACAATTCACCTCTTTAACATAAATGTGTGAGAAAACCTCTCACAACCATAGATAATTTCTTAAACATCGTTTATTAAATCCATGAGTCATTCATAAGTCCTTGATAATCATTCATAAATCATTCATAAAATCCTTTATCAATCTATGATCATAATTCTTTAAATTCATACTTAAAATAGCATAAGGAATGGGTCCATGA
The DNA here is from genome assembly GCF_947179165.1 of Solanum dulcamara. NCBI lineage: Eukaryota > Viridiplantae > Streptophyta > Magnoliopsida > Solanales > Solanaceae > Solanum > Solanum dulcamara. Next base: position 22,758,763 of record NC_077247.1, on the reverse strand, counting down.
AAACACAACTTAAAACATGTAATCAAAACTTGAATCATGTATAATTAGATCAATGATAATGAAATAAACCATAGTTGAATTGATCCAATGCAATTTCATAAGAATTAGGGCTAGAAGATAATTCGTAGAAGAATATAAGAAAAAACCTTTGGGACTCCATGGATGGAAGGATCCATAGATTAATTCCTACATACCTTGATTAATTAAAGCCCTAAATCTTATTTGAATTAGGAGGCTTGAACTTGGAGATCCTTGAAACCTTACTTGAGAAAGAGGATGAACTTTGAGAGAAATTCTAGAGAGATGATTTGTATTTAGGGTGAATGGGAGTGAATGAGGGATTTAAAAGGGTTTGAGGTAGTTAAGAGACTAGGATTTATCCCCAAAGAGTGTGCAAATACATTACTAAAATAATGGGAAAAGACCTAAACACCCTTAATAAAACAATGGACAAAGGCACTGGATGGACCATCTTCACGGATCGTTAAACCCACAATGGTCTGTGAAGTGGGTCATTAATTGGAAGGTGAACCTGTCTTTGAAGGGTTGACTTCCATTGGCTCCTTCATGGATCCTGAAGGGCCCTAAGGGTCGTGGAGAGACCAGTGAAGGATGGCCCTTGCATTGGTTCTGAAGATTGGGTTTTCATGGACCTTTCCATAGTCTGTGGGGAGGTCTATGGATCATGGACCCGATCGTGGACTCCACTTGGTTTCCCTTATTTCTTGGTTATTTTTACAAGATAACTTCATGGGTCGTGGTTCCTTTCACGGGTCGTGGTTCCTTTCATGGTGTGTGGTTACTTGTACAGTCCGTGAAGGGCCTCGTGAAGGTCCATTTTGGTGCCAATTTTCTGAGATCTTCTATTCTCACTCTATTTTCCCATTTTCCAACTTCTAGGGTGGGTCTTATAGGTGAAACTTTCAAATATACCCAATTATTCTCCTCAAATTCTAAGTTTCTTCTCCTAATATCCGTGTAGGACTTTTGATGACTTTTGTGATTTTCAACCTCTCTTGGATAATCTTAATCTTATCCATAGCTTGATAATCCAAGTCTGGCCCTATCAACTCATCTTGACCAATTTCTAACCAACCAATTGGTGATCTACATATTCTCCCATAATTAAAGAGCCTCATAGGGAGCCACCTGAATACTTGAGTGGTAATTGTTGTAGTATGCAAACTCTATAAGAGACAAGTGATCATCCCAAGTACCTTTAAAGTCAATGAACTAGCTTTATACATGTCCTTAAGAGTCTGGATCATACACTCTACTTGACAATCTATCTGAGGATAAAAAGCGGTACTAAGATTTAACTTCAAGCCTAAACCTTTTTTAAATGACTTCTCAAATTGAGCATCTCTGTCTGAGATGATAGCAAAGTAAACTCCATGAAGTAGGACTATCTCACTAATGTATAATTTGGCATAATAATCTGCTGAATCTATAGTCTTAATTTGCAAAAAGTGGGTTGATTTAGTCAAGCATTCTACAATCATCCAAATCGAATCATGTTGTTGAAAAGATCAAGGAAAGCCTGTAATAAAGTCCATGTTGATCATTTCCTATTTCAATTTTGGCAGATCTATATTCTGAGCTACTCTACATGATGTTCAACCTTGACTTGTTGACAATTTGGACACTTAGAAACAAAGTCTGCAATATCTCTCTTCATACTATTCCACTAGTAGAATTCTCTCAAGTCATGATACATCTTTGTAGATATCGGATGAATCAAATATCTGGATCTATAGGCCTCTTCGATGATCCTATCTCGAAGACTATCAATATTTGGAACACATAGTCTACTTTGATATCTCAAAACATCATCTCCCACTTGTGCAAAACCTATCACCTTTTGCTTTAGAACATCTTCCTTTAATTGTAGTATAATAGGGTCTTGGTCTTGCTTTTCCTTTATTCCACCACTAGTGAAGACTCAGCCCCATTCTTAATAATGACACCACCCTCATTTGAGTCCATAAGATGAACTCTCAAATATACAAGTCTATGCACTTTGTTAGCCAATTCCTTCTTTTCCTCCTCCACATGAGCAATACTACCTATGGATAAATTGCTAAGAGCATCTGCAACAACATTAGCTTTACCTGAATAGTAGAGAATGTTCATGTCATAGTCCTTGAGAAACTCAAGTTATCTTCCCTGCCTTAGGTTCAGCTCCTTCTGACTAAAATCATATTGAATAATTTTATGGTTAGAACACATCCACATGCACACCATAAAGATAATGATGCCATATTTTCAACTATGGCTACCAATTGTAAATCATGAGTTAGATAATTGATCTTGCAGATCTTAAGCTGTCTGGAAGCATAAGCTATGACTTTAGCTCTTTGCATCAATACATAATGTAGTCCAACTCTAGACGCATCACAATAGATAACAAAACCATTCGTTCCCTCGGGTAGGGATAACATTGGAGCGGTAGTCAATTTGGTTTTCAATTCCCAAACACTTTTCTCACAACATCAAACCATTAGAACTTAGTCTTCTTTAGAGTTGACTTAGTTAATGAGGATTCTATGGATGAGAATCCCTCTAAAAACCTTTTTGTAATAATCGGACAAACCTAAGAAACTCCTTACGTCAGTCGTGGATATAAATCTGGGCCAATTCTTTACAACCTCAATATTTTGTGAATTAACTCGGATACCTTCACTAGAAATAATGTGGCCTAGGAATACCACAGATGCAAGCCAAAACTCACACTTAGAAAATTTAGCATACAACTCCCTGTCATTGAGAGTTTGGAGAACAATTCTAAGATGGCTGGCATGTTCCTCTTTAATTCTAGATTAGATCAAAATGTCATATATGAACATGATAAAAAAAACATGTCTAGATACTGCTTAAACATTTTTTATGAGGTCCATGAATGCTGCAGGAGATTTAATCAAACCAAAAGACATAACAAGAAACTCACAATGACCATAACGGGTTCTAAAGGCTATCTTTGAAATATTACTTTCTCTGACTTTCAACTGATGATAGCCTGATCTGATGTTTATCTTAGAGAAATAAGTGGCACCCTGAAGTTGGTCTAACATGTCATTTATTCTAGAAAAGAGTATTTATTCTTTATTGTAACCTTTTTCAACTGACCGTAGTGAAGGCACATTCTAAGAAAACTATCTTTATTTTGTAAGAATAGGACAGAAGTATCCCAAGGTGAGACACTTAGCCTAATGAAACTTTTGTCGAAAAGATCTTTTAATTGCTCTTTTAACTCTTTTAATTCGGCTGGAGCCATTCTATATGGAAGAATAGAGATAGGCGGAGTATCGGAAAGAAAATCTATTATGAATTGTATCTCCTTGTGGGGAGGGACTCCTGGTAAATTATCAGGAAAAACTTTAGGAAACTCATTTACGATTGGAACTGACTGAAATGATGTTATCTCCACACTATCATCTTTAACTCAAAAAATGTGGTAGGTACATTCCTTAAAAACCAACTTTCGGGCCTTAAGGTATGAGATAAATCGGCCCTTAGTCACTGATGGACTATCCTTCCACTCAATAACTGGTCATTTAGAAACTGAATTAGACAACTCAGGTTCTACAATCGACTAAGGAATAACAAGCATAAAGCTAGTCCATACCTAAATGATATCAAAATCTACCATAGCCAACTCAACTAAGTTGGTGTGGTGTCTTTATGGTAGATGGAACTGTACAATATCTATAGACTCTTTTAGCTAGAATGGACTAACAAATAGGAGTAGAAACACTGAAGGGATTTAAAAGACGTTCAAGACGGATCCCAAAATTTATAGCTATATATGGGGTCACAAAGGCAATGTTGCACCCAAATCAAATAAGGAATAAACATCATAATAAATGACTTTAAGCATACCAGTGAAGACATCTGGATATTTCTCTTGATCTTGGCAACTAACCATAGCATACAAATGGTTTGAACCTTTGTCTGCCCCATAAGTAGTACCTCTCAAGCCAACTCTATCAGATGGTGCTGCTGTAAAAGACTGGGTCTTATTTCCCCCATTACCTTATCTTTTCGATAGACAGTCTCTCATGGAGTGACCTATCTAACTACACTTATAGTAGGCACTAGTGCTATCATGACACTCCCCCAAATACATTCTACCACAAGGCATCTTATACGAAGAACCTTAGGCCACATTTCCTTGAGATTAAGAACCCTGGGTTCTTTAGTTCTGGTTACTCTAAGATCTATGGTTATTCCTTTTTTATGATGCTAGAGCACTAGATGATGATGGTGTATAGCTAGAAGACCTCCTCTGAAAGAACGACTAATTTATATTGCCACATATTAACCACCAGACCTTGTTTTCTTGTGCTGGTGTTCCTCCTTATCTTTCTTCTTTTCCTCCTCAGTCTTTTGTGCATACACCATGAGGCTGGAGATGCCAATGTCAGAAATCAATAAGGCAACTTTTCACTCTTTCTTCACATGATTACCTAGGCCAGAGACAAATATTCTCATCTTTGATATCATGTTAGGAACCATCTCTAGAACATACCTGGACATTTGGATGAACTTAAAGTTATACTCCTTCACTATCAACCCCTCTTATTTCAGATTTATGAATTCTTCAACCTTTGCTTCCCTCAGATCTCGAGGAAAGAAGTGGTTTATGAATGCCCTCTTAAGCTCATCCAAAATAGAAGGCTCAACATGACTCTCCTCCCCCTGGTTGTACCAAACATTAGCCATATCTTGAATTGATAAGACAAAAGCTCAACTCCCTTAATCTCAGTCACATGCATAGCCTTAAGTATTTTTCATATCTCATCGATGAAGTCTAGGGATCCTCCTCAACCTTGGACCTTGTGAAGATGGTGAATTCATTCTTAAGAAGTCTCTAATCCTTATAGCAGCTGAAGGCTCTTAGAGCTAGAGTTAGTGACAGGAGTGCTTTGACAACCTGACTGGGCAACCATCAACTGAGTGAGCATAGTGATAGATCCACTAAACTCCACCTTATGAATTTTGATTTATGCATATTTTATGAAAATGATAAAGTATGTTTTAAGGATGCTTTTGAGTAAGTATCAATGATTTGTGAATGGTTTTCTCACCATTTGAAAGAAATCATGATTTAGATGCTTAGAAAGGTAAGTGTCTATATGAAATATGTTATGAATCATAATTTGAAAGGAGCTATTTATATATGATATTATGATGTGCATTGGTAAATGATTATTGCCCTTTCTAATGTTATACTTTGATAATTGACTTTATCTATTCCGTTGGGATTTGACTTAGAACCCAAAGGGCCTAAGATGGAGGCTTGGTAAGGGAGTCTCTAGCAGCAACCTCTAGTCCTAAAATACGTTCCTCATAGGTTGTCTTAAATGACTTAGCTAGTGGATCCACAAATAGCAAATCATGAAATGATACGGAATCTACCTTGACAAGTAGCCTCTCTTTTTTAGTGTAGGACTTACACTAGATTCCATACTATAGCTCACATGGTATTATTATCAGTTACATTTAATATCCCACAAAATGATTATGTTTTCCTTAAATCTTTTCACTATGTCTTTTAAATAATGCATTGGCCTTATGTCATGATTTACGATTTACTTTCAAGTTCTTAAAGGATTTTTGGTCATGCATTTCTTGTTTATGCCTACTATGATCTCTTATGTACGTTATACATATTCCTCACATACTTAGTACATTCTATGTACTAATACATACTTGTGCCTATATTTTTTCCTAATGTAGGGCCCGACGCTTTTCGTTACTCTCGTGGATGGTACGGATTGTTATTTATATTACATCTCTTGGTGAGTCCTCATATTTCGAGGTTGCAACCATGATGATTTTTTATGTCTTTATTTTTCATGATTTTCAGACTTAGATTGTTTGGGTGAGGTAGGGCTTGTCCTACACACATGTCTATGTAGTAGAGGCTTGTCAAACTTAGCATGTATTTCTCTTTTGTTCGGATGTTATGTTTGATTCTCTTTTATCGAGATTTCTATATTTGAGACTTATCTTCCGCATTGACTTTTCTTTAATTATCATTATTATGATATTCTAAGAGGTCATTATTATGATATGCTGAGAGGCGTTTTTAGGATTTTTTGGAATTCTATATGTCGTGTCACATCTCGGGATAGCTTGGGTCGTGATTGTTTTTGCAATAGCAAAGGGTAGGCTTGCAATAGAGACCTTCGTTATAGCAAAGGTCAGGACTTTCACTTTATGTTTTAAGTCTACTTTTTATCCAGCCTTGGTTATAACTTAGGATATTTGACTAAGGAACCCCAAGGATAATTTTTTCAAGACTTAGGATTTTGTCTCTTGAGGTAAGTAATTTAATCTTTACCATTCGTAATTCATTTTCTTCCTATAATCGAAAGGTGAGTTCTTCGTGAAACTTTGTGGGTTGAAAAGTAGGTTATTATTATTGGGGAAGATTGTAAAGTTAGGATATTCATACGTGATTTTTATTCTTTTTCAATAAATTCGATTTTCCAGCATTAAATTTTGAATCTAGCCTTAAATTTTGATATTGAGAAATTTAGAAACCCCATAAGGATGGTTCTTGAGCATATGAATTGCTCAAAAGTGGTTAATGTGGATAAAACTCTATTAATGGGATTGGGTTAATCATGAAAAATCTTTGGTTTGATAAAATAATTTATTCATACTTTATTAGACCATATAAAAAGGTAGAATTGGGTGAATTTGAATGCCCAAGACCTTCGTTTGAGTAATAAGACATTAAAGTGATCTTATATTTTGTTTTATTAGTCTTTAAGCATTCTGAGATATTGAGAAAAGGGAAGTCTCAAACAATTTAGCTTGTTCTCTTTCAGTTTCTAGATTGAAGTAGATTACAGTTTATTTGGAGTTAGACATTGTTTAGTTGTCAATATGTAAAGCGAGTTTTATTGCATGTTGATGGTTTACAGACATAATTGGTGTTGTTTATGGTTGAATTAAATCTTACTTGTATAAATAAAGCATGTAAACTATTAAACAGGTTATTTATTGATTTAATGGAATAAGAACTCGTAATTACTCTATATTTTGATGATGATCTTGTGGTGTATTACCTTGAGAGACAACTGGGAAGGTTAGCATATTAAAATATCCAGATATAATGAGTATATAATTATTATTTAGATAATGAATGGCTAAATTTTGTTGTGAGCTTACGAACGAGCAATTTTGTATGGGATCGAATATCACGTCGTTATGATACATGGGTACCTAGGATCCCTTGTAGGTCATGACTATATGAGAAAGATTAAGATCATTTCCATGTAGGCATAGATGAAAGTGATACTTATAATTATGAGATATGGTATTAGTGACTCCTCGCAAATACAGTCATTATATAGCTACAAGGTCAGGATAGATACAATTTTCATTAGACTTGTTGCATTTTGACAAGTGTGTTGATGCTTTATTTTGATAACTTATATTGATTGTTGGTTGTTTCTCATGCTTTATGATTTGACATACTAGTTAAGGTCTAATATTTTTATGGAAGGGTATATACATACACTCCAATAAATGATTTCACTTATAATTGCTAAGTGTGAATGAACCACACTATACTTGATAGAATTGGGATATTGGATTTTGAAATATTAAGAAGGGTGATGAAGAGTTGTATTTGTGTCTGGCTTCATAATGATGTGTTAATGACTTGTGATGATTTGATGAAGTGTTACTTATGTGTTAACTATGTGGTAATTGTCTACATGTTTTATAGTTGTGATTATGTATTTGCTACTAATTAGCCAGACTATTATGCCAATTAGTACATAGTATTTGTATTGATGCCACTTCTGCACTTTCTTTTGAGTGCAGACTATGATGCAGAGATGTCTACTAGACCTCGTATTTAGTTTAGTTGCTTTCAGGTCTGAGGGTGAGCTACTTCTGTCCGTACTGTCGCAAATCTTATTTATTATTAATGTTTATTATTCCACACATTGAGACTATTTATTATTTTAATTATTGCTACTCTTAGACATTTTTAGTTAGATACTTTAGTACAATGACTTTGAGATTCTGGAGTTGTAACAATTAGACGTTCTCTATTTTATTGTTTTATTGAGTCTAAAATTTTATTATGATGTGCTTTCATATTTTTGACTAGAATATTTAGTTGTTGCATGAACTAGGATGTTAAGTCTTGATTCGTCAACCGAGAGAGTCTATGTGAGTGCCAGGAAAGGCAGTTTGGAGCGTGACACTTGGTAAACATCAATCCGACAAATAGAACGGTCATGATTTAGGGCACACCGTTTGCCCTAGGGGGGCATACTGCGGGGCTCATCTCAAAATCCCGCTTCCTTCTCTATACATCAAAAGTTCACAAAAAAATTAGTTTCTAAATCTCGATTCTTAGATAGGTGTAGTGCAGGGTTCATTGCATGGAAATCACCCTCACATCGCAGACTCCCTAATTGCAGTCTATTTGGCTACATTTTAATTTGTTGTATAAACCAATCCATCTTTTGGATCTTTCTTTACTATTTATGATTTAAAATCAACCTAGTTATGTATATTAGCTCATCACTAAAATATACAATAAACACATGCATATTCATAATATTTTGCTCAGATAAGATAGTAATTAGATGTGTAAATACATCTTAGATCAATTATCAAATAAAAAATATCTAGCACAAAATAATTATCTATGGATATCCAAACACGCATAGGTAAAAAAAGGAGAATCATAGACTATAACCATACCCAAGCTAAGTATGCAGATGCACAAAAAAGTATGTCCATGGTCAAACACGACTATAGCTAGTCTAGAGCATATTTGATACACACCTAAAATAACAACATCGGAGGCCTCAACCTCAAGTCTACCAAGGAAAGCATAATAATAAGCTCGATCACCCCTCATTTGATCAACTCCTTTATCACCAATCCTTCTAGTTTGGGGACTACCTCTATAGGAGTGTGAAGCACTTCGACACCTAGCCAAGTGTGTCACATCTCTAGAGAGCTAAACTTGATCACTCGATTGAGCCCTACCATATCCAAGTAGGGAACAAACCTACAATGGTTTATCTCACAATAATCATAGAACCCTCTATCATTTTTAGGCTGTTAAGATGACCTAGAAGAATGTAAAGGCCTTCATGGATTGAAGAATTCTAAATGGGGCCGTGAGAAATCCATTCAAAGATGTACATATTGATGCATCCACGAGGTTTCTTGCCCTCATGGTCATTTCTTCTCAAGGAGAACTACTCTAAGAACATCTAAGTAAACAAATCCTAAGTAAAAGGTGATGACCCAACTGGTTTACTCTCAATAAGGGTCCTCCACCTCTATTTGGTTGGCCCAGACAATTGAAATGTATAAAAATACACTCTATTAAGGCCTACCAATTCCAGAGTATGTAACCTTTCTTGGCATTCGATCAAAAATCCATATACATCAATATTAGGGTCCCCGTTAGAATGCGAGGAATTCATTCATTTGAACTATTCAAACCTCATCTTCCCTTCATGGAAATAACTGGTAAAGTCACTAGGTCTGAAGCAATACCCGACAATGATGCATCTATACTCTTAGAAATCTCAACTATAACTAGTTATGCCTCTGGAACCCGAAGCAATATAGTGATATATTGGTCATAAGTTAGAATCTCAACCTTAGTCGAAGAGTGTCCTAAAATGATTGGGACAATGCCTGCGTGAGAAATACCCTCCAGAAGGCCTAAAATTTGTACTAACATATCTTAAGTGCAAAAGTATCAATGCTTCTTGATGATGTGTCTGTGCTAACTCAATTCCTTTATCTCGACTAAGTTATCACCTTGTGTAGTTTCACACGACAAATATACGGATCTAGCATGACTCCTAGCAGATATTGTTTCTTGAGCTCTACCTCTATCTCGCCCGTGTTCTCAATCTCTGATCTCGCCATGCATGTGTAAGACCCCAAAATTTAGAAAGTTGGAACAAAAGGAAAATTCTCAGAATATGGAACTGACCTCAAGTGTACGACTTGACCTACGAGTCGTGGGTACTCCTACGAGTCATAAAAGTGACTCGTAAGGAGGGTATTGGGTGAAGGAGAGAAGTTGAGGAAGAGGAAGGGTCTATGAGTCAAGATGATGACTCATAGACACCTGGACAAGTCATAATGTCGACCTGTAAAGAAAGATCAGACTTAGGAAATTTATAGGTTTTCAGACTTGTGGGACGATAAGAATTTACGACCCGTAATCCTATTGACGAGTCATGAATTGACTACTCGTAGATGCAAATTTAGAGATCCAACTTTCAGGGTTTTTCTCAGACCAGCAGGACGACTTAAGATGATAAGTCGTAGGGCCTATTACAACTCGTAGGAGTCAATTCGAAGGATAAAAATCCAGATTTAATGAAGGATATTTTCGTCTTTTCCTAAGTTCTGCTTAATGAACCTAGGCACTTTTATGAACAAGTTCAAAGCCTATTATTACCCTAGCCTTCAAATTCCCCTCCTATTTTATTCATTATCCTAAATTTCCCTAAGGCAAGACTATCAAATCTCTCTCAAGTTCCTCCCACAATTTCAAGCTAGGGTTTCTGCAAAAACAAGTCTTCTTCTCTAAATTCCAAGGTCAATTCACCAAGGAATGTGGGGATTGATCCATGGATTCCTTTCATCCATGGGTCCCAAGGTTTTTCTCAATTTATGATTATGATTTCCAATTCAAAAGCCCTAATTTCTGTGATTATGCATTGGGTTTTCTTTACTTATGATGAATTCTATGATATTTGATTAAATTACTTATCTAATTGATATTATTTTCATGAATTATGTATGGGTTGATAAGAGAGGTATGATCATGCATGTTTTCAATCCAATTTCATGGTTTTCAATCAAATTAACTGTGTATACAAGTTTTACCCTAATTTTAAGTATGAATTATGATCATGCATTACAATTATGTTCAAGATATGAATTTCATGCAAGTTATGAAGAAAGGTGTCTTAGGATCCTTAATTAGTAACCTAGGAACCTAATGACCTGAATTATGCAAGTATGATTTGTGATGTTGAAAGACTTTTACTCACATTGCAATTATGACATGTAAATGAGCTACTCTATGAGTTTTTAAACCTATGAACAAGTATATGAATATATGCTAAACATGATTACTATGTTACGTATTTCATGGGTTTTGACTTAGCACCGAATGAGGCTTGAGGTGGGAGCTCAACTTACGGAGTTCTTATATAAAGTCTCTTGTATCATAACTACATGCCACCATAGGATTTTCCTTTATGGCCTAGTTAGGGGATCCACATATAGCACATGTTCATAACCCGCCTAGCGGGAAAGAGTCTACCTTGGCAAGTAGATTCCTCTTTGTTTCGTTGTATGGAGAGATATCGGGATTCCATGTTTAGCTTGCATGGTCTTATAGCCGATTATACTTCTATCCCACATATGTATATTCTCCTTATTTTCTTTTATGATCTCAACTATGTCTCTTAATGTTTTGATCATTATGGTTTTCTCATGACTTTACTTATCCTCTTTCATATCATATATGTTATTTGATCATCGTACCCTATATTTTATATTGCATGGCATGTCCACATACTTGGTACATTTAAATGTACTAACGCATATTTATTGCCTATATTATCTCATAATGTAGGGGCCGAGGATCTCATTCCTTCCACACGTGGCTAGTTGAGTTGCTATCCTATGAAGATTGGTGAGTCCTCATCTATCGAGGGTGAGTTATGAGCTTGTTCCATTTCAAAAACTTTTGTTATATTCATGTTGAGGGTGAGCTAGGGACATGTCTTATCCCCTGCCCATATTGATTAGTAGAGGCATTTGTTGGACAAATTATGTAGAGTCTATGTTGTCATACTCCTATACTTTTATGATTCATGCTTTGAGACTCTTTCTTATGTCATTTCCGCTTTACTTTTCCTTATGCATACTTACGATACGTCAAGAGGTTTGGTTGGAGCCATTCAAAATTTTGATCATCGTGTCACGTCTAGAGCTTGGTCCCGATCATGACAGCATGGCTGGTGCGAGCCAATGATCTCTAGCCGTCACAACTCAGGTTCTCACCATCTATGAGAGAATAGAACAACAAAGTTTAAAAACACAAGAAGGAACCAATTGAGCACGATAAGAAATTAAAGAATAAATTTTCCAAAATGCGCTGTAACCTTTCAAAAATAGGCACAAATGTCACCATGACAATTCAAATAACTCTACTAGACATATGTTCTCGTACTTGTGAGACTTGTAAACCTAGACACTTTGATAACAATTATCATGACCCAAAAATTTAAGATCGTAATGAAACCCACCCACCGATGTTTATGCCAACCCTTCATCCGACACAAAAACAAGTAATAAAGTGAAAGAAGTACAAATAATAAAATAATAAATCTTAAAAACTAATTTGCGCATAAGTTGAATAAAATACTCTAAATCTAGAATCACTAGTACAAGAGCATAACACTATTTGAATTACTAAAGACAGGAAAATAAAGATAGAGAATGTCGAACATCACTCTAAATACTACGAAGCTCATCAAAGCTACAGAAGTAATAACACATCTAGTCGAATAATCAACTATGCCTTGTATTGTTAGAATCTTTAAAAATATATAACAAGAGTAGTATGAGTAGTAAATATGAGTAATCAGTAGGCATTATAGGCTGATCAAACAAGAGTTATCAACTATATTATAAAAGGAATGCTAAAATTCAGGCAAGTCAATAAAATAATTCGATAATTTATAAAAGACAATTATAAATAGCTGACCAGAATCGTCTAGTAAGTAAAAGTAAATCACAACAAGGACAATTATTTAAGAAATACAAAGCATAATTTGCAATGCAATACAATGGGCAATAATTCTATCGGTATGCACCCCCTCCACAGAATATGTTGTAAGGTGAGACCCATGAGAGGCTCGCGAGACTCATATACTTTGCCAGAAACCATTTTCTATCGGGCAAAAATCTGTATTTATCCTTAATACAATTTATCAAAAATCATCCAGAATCGTTTTTCGTCTGATATAAATATTTTTCTCATAAGTTGTTTCCATAGTACCAACTCTATGATCCGTGAGAATGAATATGTATGACTGACCATAGTAATAAAGTAAGTTTCAAATTTAACAAGTATAGAAGAATGCCTTTCTCACCACAAATATCGTAGGCTACATACAAGCCTTCTCAAAAAGTATATTTACTTTCAAAACAAATACCCTGAGACTAAATATCATCAGTTAAGTGGATTGCTTTCAATAAAATGCCCACATGCTAATAATTTCCTCAGATAAGATGATTGCTTTCGATATAGATCCCTTAGGCTAATAACGTTCTCAATTAGGATAATAGTTAAAACTATGCCATTAGGCTAATACTTAATCTCATTTAAAACATGTGTCCGTAGGACAATAAGATAATTTTTTAAAAGACAATTTGTATAGGATATCAACTCATCAAGGTATGATACGACACAATAAAATGTAGTAAAATACAACAAATTTGCCTTTCAAGTTATATAACATCTATTAGCTCAGTCCCAACCTACATTTTACGATACAATTCATTCCTCTAACTCTTTTATCCCATCAATAGGCCTAATCGATAATATGTTTTTCACAATAAAGCACTGCCCAAACCAAGTCTAAAGAGAAAATCATAGCCTACCTTGAAGATTGAGCAAATACGACACAAACTAGAATTTTCTTTCAAAATCAGTTCTCCCATAAGATAAGAAATTCAAATCTAAAATTTCATCGAAAATCGAGTTCAAATCAATCCTTGAATTACCAAAATATGATTTTATAATCTCCCATTTTCAATATGGGCTTCCATGGGAAAAATTACTTAAATACACATCTTATTTTATATAATCTCTAAAATTATCTACAATTTAAAAAAAATATGAAAAATCCCCACTCGGATGCATCACTCCTCTCTCACTAATACATCCATATCCCCCTCTCGGATACATCCCTCCCCTCTTGGATACATCCTTTCCCTCTGGATCCGGATGTCCTATCCCCTCTGTGATACATCTCTCCCCTCTCTGATACATCCCTCTCCTATGTATCCGGATATGTCTACTGATGTATCTAGAAGTCCAGTGATGTATGCGAAATTCATAAATTTTAAGGAATTTTTATAATTTGAAAAATAATAATAAAATAATATAATTAACTCTTAACACTACAAAATTTATGTAATTTATCGTAACGCAAACACAAACAATTTACACCTAATGAAGTACACAAATAAGGTAAAAATCACTACAATTGCATCATCTCATACATGAAGTGGATACCTTAACTGGATCTCTTTTTGTGGCCAGGAAGGATCTCCAAATAATGATTGGGATCTCCTCATCTTTACTAGTACATCATCAACCATCCTTACTGCTGCAATATATAATATAAATATTATATACATAGTATATATGAATGTATATACATTTTTAGTACATAGTTATATATTATATATACACACGGCTATATTATTTATAATATCGATGCATAACATATAACTATTTTGGTAGAAATTGTTTTTTGTTGCCTGTACAACTACGTAAGAAGCCCTAACATTAACTTGATTAATAAGTTGAGCTGATTGAAGAAATCAACAATTTTGTAGACAAAACCTGACTCAAGAATATTTTTTCCTAGCAATATCCAAATAGTTCTAAGTGTCCATCACCTTCTTTAATTATTTTACAAATATTTAGTAGTAATAATGCAGAACAAATCAATTTGATGTTAGACTCGATAAATTTGGATACAGTTTGATCTACTAAACCCCATGTTGTGGGATTTCACTGGGTTGTTGTTGTTGTTGTTTGATCTACTAAACACTTAATTCGCTGCTTTATTTAATTGTTAGAGAATTGAGTTGTGCACTGCCAAATTAAAAACAAAACTCCAAAGTCATAGTGGATGGTGGAGTAAGCTGTAGTACATGTCTAGATTTCATGTGCAATTCCATCATCATGATAAGCTTTTTAGTATATATCATTTGTTGCCAGCCATATATCACAAGAAGACTAGCAACCTAACTCATGTTTCAATTGGGATGCCATATTAGGAATAAACAATGAAAGGTTTAAGGTCATGAGTCTTCACCGTTACATTTCTACACAAAACAAAGATTTTAAGTCTTCTAAAACACAATAATGACATATATATTAGGTTGATATAAGCCTTACTTATTTATACAAGATCACTTAGCACATGATTAATTCGTCAACTCATCATTTTCATTTTTATTTCGAGATAGCATGGAATAAAATATTTCCTGTTTTTGTTATTAACCTCCTTAAGTATTTTATCGACCAAGATTATTTTTTGTTTAAATATCCGGTATCGTGTTTAGGGACCCGATCACCCACTTAATTATGTTTCTTGTTGGATAAAAATGTCAATATGTTCTCCATTCTCAAGACTTGAACTCGAGATTAGTGATATAAAACAATAGTTAATTCGAAAAAAGATTCCAACGTCGTTATGATTGATAGATTTAGAACACTTCTCCGATCAGTGGTGGAGCCACCTAATGCTAACGGGTGTTCCTTTAGTAAATTTTTTGATTTCGCCACTGTCTTATTTATAGTACTGGCGAATTTGAAAGTACAGAAGATTTGAGCTTGACATGTTTGATCAAAAGAGTAAAAGATAAGTGTAAAAAATACACCTAAATTATCTTCTCTTTTTTAGTTTCATACCTGAACTATTAGAAGTGTGAATTTCATACATATACTATCACTTATTAATTTGAGAAACACACTTCTCTCTTTTATTTCACTCTCATCATGTGGTGTGTGCTACACTCTCTTTTTCATTTAAAAAAATATTGTCACATCACACTCCACATGGATAAAATATTTCACCTTAACAAAAATTAAATAAATTATTGGTGTTATAGATTAAAGTATTACTATCTCCTGCCCCAAAAAAAAAAAAATCTTACCTCATTCCACCACTTAATCTCACCATACCCCCCTCCCCCATCGCACCTTACCCCAAATTTTTACTTTTATTTTTA
Source organism: Solanum dulcamara (assembly GCF_947179165.1). Lineage (NCBI taxonomy): Eukaryota > Viridiplantae > Streptophyta > Magnoliopsida > Solanales > Solanaceae > Solanum > Solanum dulcamara. Next base: position 22,742,704 of record NC_077247.1, on the reverse strand, counting down.
TATTTTTATTTATTAAATTTTTTTTATAAAAGTTTTTTAAAAGAATTCTTACTTCATCTCCCCCCCCCTCCCCCCTCCTTCAAATAATAATTTAGATATTTTTTTTAAAAAAATAATTTTACCCCGCCCCACCTAATTCTCCGTTTTCAATTTTTTTCCTCATTTTATGTTAGATATATACATATGATTTTAGGAAAGTATTTTTTACTTGCCGTAAGATTTTTCTTAAAATAAATTTTTATTTCTGTTATATTCGGTATGCAAGTAGGAAAAAATATTTTCCTAAAAACACGAAATGAGAATATATATATCTGTGTGTGTGTGTAAAATTTAAGAGTGGAGGGTTAAATGGGGTGGGTATTATATTTTTTAAAAATAAAAATAATAGCATTTTTTAGGAAGGAGTGGGGGAGTGGATGAAGCATGAATTTTTTAAAAAATATTTTATAAAAGAAATTTAAAAAGGAACGTTAGGTTGCAAGGCCGCAATTAGTCCAATAGAAGAAAATCATAAGTTTGAAGAAAAGAGAAAAGAACCCTTGGATGATGCTGACATCAGAGGCTCGTGGGAAAACTTAGATATCTTACTATCACTAGACCTGACATTACCTATGTTGTGGGGGGTGGGAGGGAGGGGGATTGCATGAACAAAATATTTTAAAATTTATTTTTTAAAATATTTTTATTTAAAAATAAGGTAATTTCTTTTTTTTGGGATATAAATACTTTAGTCTTTAACTTTTGACTGATATTAATAGTTTATTTAATTTTTGTCAAAATAGAATATTTTATTCATGTAGAATGCAATGTGACAAAGTTTTTTAAAAAATAGAGAGAGTAGAAAAAGTGTATTACACACACCTGAGGTGTGTTTATCAAACTAATAAGTGATAATTTAAGTATGAAAACTAAAAAAAAGAAGGATAATTTAGGTGTGTTTTTGATCCACTAATATGAATATGCAATTAATTATAATAACTAGAATGGTTTGTTAATTTTATGTTGAGGGATACAATAGTACTTGTTAGTGTGTGAACATTTTAACATTTTATTAAATTGCAATTTTAGCAATTGTCCATTGATGACATTTAATGTCATCTTTATTATTCTTTCTTTAGTGCATAAAAATGTCTTTCATTATCATCTTTATTTAGTGCAAGACTAAATCATTCCATTATGTATTTTTAATTTAATTATCACTAATAAGTGGTGCACTAAATCATAATGGTGCACTAAATCATAATGGTACACTAAATGATGATAATGATGGCATTCTATTATTTTTTCATCTTTGTATGATTTTCTCTCCTATAAATAGAGAGGTCTTCTTTGTTTTGAAGGGAGAATAAGATAAGAAAAAATTGAGAGAGTTAAGTTTATATAAAAAAGAGAGTTCTTATTAGTTGAAGGGAGGTATTTTTTGTGAAGAGCTTTAAACTCAACTCTTGTCCAGAGTTTGTTGAGTTACATTTTTGTGATAAGGCTGTTGTATCCTGGAGGGGACAAGTCAAGAGGACTACTGCTGGACCAGTGAAACGATTTACTGCAGTGGGCTTGAATCTCCTTAAAGAGAGCGAGATATCCGCGCCTCAGCCAAGAAGTGAAGTTAATTTCTTCATTTTATTTTTCAATTGTAATTTGTAATCTTATAATTTCTCCAACAGTACTCTTGTGATTTCTCGAGTTTATATTAAATTTTATCTTTGCCATCTTCACTCAAAAATATAAATTGCTTGCGAAGTCACACTTATAAAATCACGTGTTAATGTTACAAGTTATACAATTGAAGTTATTCTCCATTTATCAAAAAGTGAAGAAAGTATAAACCCTCTCATCTATATATGTCATGTCGAACATCTAGCTAGCAACCACCAACTACTAATACTGCCTTCCACCACCATCCCTTCACCCAAAAGGATCCAAAAAAAAGAGATGATGGTTAGAAAAGCAATTGACTTTTAGACTTCACAAGGTTGACATTTGGTATAAAGGGTTTACATTTTGAAAGCATCCAAAGCACTTTAAATGACCCAATATATACATAGACTCACTTGGTCTGCTTGTCTCCCTAGCTATATACCTAGGAATGATGAACTTCTTTGTATCTCTCCTTAATGATATTACCATTGCATTTCAATATTAGTCATATTTCACGCTTGAAACATAGGCTCAATTTGAATAGTCATTTTAATAAGATGTTCCAACCAATTAAACTAGGAGCCTAGGCCAGTGTACAACTTTATTTTTTTCTACTTTAGTTGCACGGTAGACAGAGTCATCCTACTTGTCCAGTATTTTCGTTTTCATTTCTTCAAATAAAGTCTCTAAGATTATTTCTACTTTATAGTTCTGTTAAAAAAAAATAATTACTACCAAATCTTAATTGAAAAATTGCAATTCTTTTTGGTTTTGATAATTTAGTAATTTGGTCGGGTAATAAGTTTTGATTTTCATTAATGTGGTAATTCGGTTTAGGGCTGGCTCTTACCTTCAAAAATTAAGGCATATGCCTTAATTTTGGGGCCTCAATTTTTAGTAAGAATAAATCATGTGTTATTTTTTCTATGAAAAATTAATTATTTATGATAAAAAGTATATATATATATATATATATATTATTTTATTCTCTTTAATCCCATTCAAATAACATAAATCAATAAAATGTTGTTTTACCTTTTTACATTGTCTTTGCTAACACTCACATTATTTATCTTTTTTTAAAACTCCTTTTACACTATCTTTCTTCAAATTTTTGATAAGTTAGAGTAATACTCTATCAAAAATATGAATCAATAGCTGACAAGTGTTGAACAAAGTGAATTGTAAATTATTTTTTTATTTCTTTTAAAATTTCGAAGCAAGCATTACAACAAACATATTAAAGTAGGGTATACCAATTTATCAACTTCTTGAATCAAATTCAATATTAAGTCATAATTTGTATTTAAACATTTAAGAAAATAAATATATATAAAATTTATTTATATATTAGGTCTCTAATTGAAATTACATTTTTGGCGTCTAATTATATTGAATTGCTCTTGATTTAGTTTGATATCAAATGTATTAAAATGTTTTTAAATCTTGTGGAATTGGAAAAGAATGAAGAAGGTTGGGGACAGAATGGGGCAGGTCCACTGAGGGATGTTCCCATACCCATATCGCATTGCGTGATTTTGCAAAAATTAAGGCAAGTGGAAGTTATTTTCCAGCCCCAACCCTAATTTGAATTGGGTCCCCTAAAAGGCTTTTGTTTTTGTCATGCACCAAAAGCAATTGTTGAGTCTCCTACAAGCCCCCCCACCCATATCACCATTTGCTCTCTCTTCTCTCCCTTTGCTTCCATTTTACATCTCTACTTTCTCCCTCTTTCTTAAATACTATACTATTCAACTCTACTTCTATTTTCATTTTATTGTTCTAAAATATAATACTACACTTTTGAGGTACATAAGTCGATCGGATATAATTACTGGCAAAATGAATCCATATTTTATAATTATACTTTGACTCTCTTTAGCATCTTTCCTTTCTCTGGCTCACCAATCTCCTCTCTCTTGCTTTCTCTCCCTTTCTTCATCGTCTTTCTCCTCTTTTAACTCCCCTTCCCCCTCTCCCTCCCTTCTCTCTATGTATTTTTATATTTTTATTTTTTTCTCTCTCTTTGTTGTATTATTATATTAGAGTGAATGAATACAAGTGATACAATAATAAATGAATACAAGTGATACAAGAGTGAATAAATACAAACAGTATAAGAGAGGATGAATAAAAGAGCAAATAAATACAAGTAAAATTAATGCGAATGAATATAGTTCCTTGTATTTTTTAAATCTTTGTATATAGTGGGAGTGTATTCGTTGATACAACCTTAATGCACGCATAAATACAAGTAAAATTAAAGCGAATGAATACAAGTGATATAACAATGAATGAACACAAGTGAAATTAGAATAAATGGATACAGTTTCCTATATTTTTTGTTATTTGTATCTTTGCATACACACAGACTATATTCGTCAATTCAAACTAACTACAAGTATAAATGCAACAAATATTGTGGCTTGACACCTCAATATTTTCATTTTTATTTTTTTGCCTGACATCTCAAACAATTATTATGAATAGAAAATACCTAAATTATGGTTATAGACTGTTAATAAATCTCAAATTATAATCATTTTTGAAAATTTATCTTTTAAAATGGGTAAACTTAACTTGAGCCCATATTTGACAGTAAGAATATGGGTAAATATGAAAATTGAGGGAACATTTGATGTGTGTTTGGTAGGAAGGAAAATATTTTCAAACATGCTCATTTTTTTCAATTTTCTCGACTTAAATATTTTAAAAAATATTTTTAAGTGGATTTTGCTTCTCTAATTTAAGAAAAATAACGTTCCTACATAAAAAAACATCCCCCCCCCCACTCTTCTTTACTGCACTTTCCTCCACCTTCCCTCACCCTACAATCTCCTCATGCCAACTTCTCTGCTACAACCTCCATCGAGGCGTGAGCCTTTAACCCTGACCCAACTCCGCACCTTCACCCTAACCCGGATGTAGGACTCAACTTCAATATAAAAATCGACTTCTAACCCTAATCCAAACCCCTATCCCATACTTGGAACCTGATCTCAACTTGAGACTTGACTACTGACCCTATATTGTGACATTGACTCTAGAATCAACTCTCAACCTTGACTTGAGAATCGATCATGATCCTAATCAGCCTCCCGACTCTCAAACCTGACATAGAAATTGACTCGATACCTGACTTGACTCTCGAATCTAAGCCCATCCTACGACCCGAGACCCAGAATCCAAACCTACAACCCAGCTCGTGATCCTGACTCAACATCTGATACGCGACTCTCGGCCCCAACCAGGAACCCATCTCCCAAAATCCCCTGACCAGAGACTCACAATCTAGACTTGACTTAGGCACCGACCCTGCTCTCAACACAAAACTCAATTTGTTACCCAACTCTCAATCCCGAGGTCAGTTTCTAGGGTCAGCGTCAGATAGGGTCTTGGTGAATTGTATTTTGACTTCAAGTGTAATAAAGATAAACAGTAATGTAGAATATTTCTTGCAAATCAGTGATCAGATTACTGGAGTTCTACTTAAATATTGAATTCTAAAAAATAGAGAGTGTCATTTACTCATGAAAATACAAGTAAATATGGATCAACCCGTCTTTTAATCATCTGACTTTGTCACCCAACCCATATTTACGCATGCGAAATTTTATAGGCATGTTAAATTATTATGCATTTTATGTTGACCCATTATCAACCCACCATATCTTATCCCATTCGTCCATTTGTCACCACTAATTTTACAGCCAATCATCACAATGAATAACTCAATTAATTTGACTCGTAATATGTAAGAATTGAATTTTTGAATGTCCTTGATAATTATTCACTAACTATACAAGTTTTTATTTTCTAAAGACTCTAGTTAAATATTTTTTTGCTTTGTCATTGTAATGAGGCCTCTCATATTTTTTTTACCTTTTGCAAAGACCAGATTGGATTTAAAATTTTATGTTTATGAATGTTTATAGCGATCTCAAATTAATATACAATACTAACTGCATTTACCGTAAAATAGTCATAAATATTATTTTTAATATATATTTAGAGAATTTAATTAGGCAAAAATATATTACTAAATTGAGTGAACCCATAAATTAGGATGTAAATCCGTGCTAGCCTGTTACCACTACGTTCCCTTTTAGTCCACTAGCTGGTAATATAATTAAGATGTCGACGTTAATTTGTACATGTGCCACCTAAAAGGATAAAAACTTGCAATATGCATATATACTACTCTACTTTTCTGTAGTATGAGTGCGTGTGTGTGTGTTTTTGGGTATTGGAGACTGGATAATATATTCATAGAATCCAAGCTTGTGTAATATGATGAGGTGGTATATGTGGTCCATGAATGATAAAGTTAGAAATAGGAACAAATTAAAGGTTTGGTATTTGCAACGCCCATGCGAGGGAAAGAGTTTCACTTGCTTTTTCTCCTAATAATGACACAATATCATATTCTATACAAGAAAAATAAAAGGGCCCCTTACATGGTATGATTAAGAGTGACACTAAAGAATCTCAATCTTATTCGTCAAACCCTTCATAAATGAAATAAAAAGGAAGATTTTTAGATGGCTTGATAGTGACTATTCCTTTAATTAATCATATTAATCAAAAGTCTCCATATGATCAAAGCATCACCCCAAAAATTATTTTCTTTTCTTCACTTTCTGATTTATTGGTGTGTATTATACGAAATAAAAAATAGGGGGGGAAATAATGAAGATTTGTACCTATATAATAAGTGTGCTTCATAAATATGGATGTCATATTCGTTCATATGATATACCTTATGCTTTTATGGATGTACCTTCCTTGACTGTGATGAGGATTACTCGGATATTCATATGAATGATTAGTCCCTTTATTCCCTTTATCGTGTCACTCTACTCTTAATTAATAAATACATGCATAATTAGTGAATTAAAAGTAGACTTAAATTAAAGACGTTTCTTAGTTAGATGCGCGGTTTGTGTTAGGATTTGTCCTGAATTTTGTATCTTGCTCTATTATAATTATGTTTTAATTCAAAAAAAAAAATCTTGATGGAAAATAGTTTATGGGACTTGGGAGGCATTTTTACGCTATTACGTATGATATTTTAGGTTTTATGTAAGCACTTTACGCATCACTAATTAGTACTATATAGCTTATTCAACACGTATTGTCTTTAATTTGTAAGACGATATATATCTTTTTGATCAATAAACTTATAATAAGTGCAATTAACTTCAACTCTTCCAAGAACAAACATTTATTATTTGAGTTTAACTGACTTCTTCTGCATGATTTTCATTATTCTTTTACGCAGAAGATTATCATTAAAAGGGATTTTGAATTTGTAAATTAATTTGGACTTTTATTTTTTCCCATGTAGAATATGTACGTTTGTCTAGATCCGTGGAGGAGCATAAAAAGGCATACTCAAGTAATCGTGGATATTCGGGGACCTTTCCAATCATTAATATATAGGCCAAATAAACTTGTGGAAAATGATATGTGAAATTACTAATTAATATGCAATTTTGTTCGTATAGTGATAATAGAAATGAAGGATAGTTGCAGTAATTGCAGCATGCAGGAGTGTTGGAGAATAAAATTGTTCTCTAAAAGCTTCAAGAAACTTATAAATATATATATATGATCAGTGACTACACACACATATACCATATATATACCCAAAAAGAAATGGAAGAAATATATTTTTTGACAGTTTAAAATATTAAAACGAGCCACTTTATTACAAGCAGGACCCATGTTGCTATTTCAAAAAATAAATAGATTAAAAAGTGGTGACCGGCCGACCTTCGAGGGTTTTTCAGAAACAATAGAAAACATTCACAAGGTAATTAATTAGTGGCAAGGTTTACCCTCCTCAGACCTCACTTATGATATTTCACTAGGTATGTAGTTATTGTGTTGACCGGCCGACCTTCAACAAGAAGTATTTTACCCCTTTAGGTTATACTCTACCAAATCTTTAGCCTGAAGTTAGCGAAAACAAATAAACAGTTAGATTTGGTGTTTTCTGAGTGTCTTTCCCAGAGCATTGAGCATTGAGATTTGAAAATAGCATTATGATGATCGACTGAAAGAAGCTAAACATAAAGATTTTGATGTGTTTAGTATGAAGGAAAATAATTTTCAAATGGATTGATTTTTCTTGAATTTAGGAAAAATGACTTCCTTACATAAAATAAAAAAAACATTTTTCAAAGCTTTCTGTCAAGACCCCAATTCGAGACCTAGGATCTAACCTCGACCCACAACACGACTCTCAATCTCAATCCAGGACCCAAATTTTGGATCGGGTCGAGAGTCGGGTCCTAGGTTGAAATCAGAACTCGTTTTGAGATTGGGATTGAAAGTATGGTCCAGAGTAGGGATTTGGATTGAAGTCGTGTCCTAGGTCGATGTTAGATCCCGAGTTCCAAGTCCCGAGACAAGATTGGGTTTCGGGTCCTGGGTCGAAGTCAGATCTCGTTTTGAGATTGGGATTGAGAGTCTGGTCTCGAGTAGGGATTTGGATTAGAAGTCGTGTCCTAGGTCGATGTTAGATCTAGAGTTCCAAGTCTCGAGACAGGACTGGGGTTCGAGTCCAGGTTTGACTCGGGGTCAACATGTCTGGTCCCGGGTAATGATCAAGGTTGAGAATCGGGATAAAGTTTAGGTCTGGGGTTGGGATTAGGAGTCAAGTCTTGGGGTGGGGTGGGGATCGGGAGTCGGGTCTCAAGTCTAGATCGAATTTGGGGTCCGAGTTTTGGGTTGGGAGTTGGGTCCTGGTTGGGCCAAGGTAGAGGTTTAGGTCCCAAGTCGTGATTGGGAGTTGGGTCTGAGTCGAGGTTAGATCTAGGGTTAGGATCGAGATGGGGAATCGGATCCCAGGTCAAGGTCGAATCTATGGTCTAGATTCGGGGCTCAAGTTAGGTTTGCGATGGGACTTCATCCTCACTCCCGAACCCGACCATAATCAACTCAACTCTTGATCCTAATTCTTACCCAAAACCTGACATTACCCAACTCCAACGTAGGACATGATTTTTGACTCGTGCACGAGACCCTACTCTCGTCTTATCACCCAACTATCCGATCACTCCTAACAGGAGATCCAACTGATCTAGATCTTACCCGTGAACCCGATCCCAATCCCCTAACCTGACTCTCGATCTTGACCTAAAATTCGACTCTCGACCCTGACCCTGACTTCGACTTGAGATCCAACTCCCAACCTTTATCCCTACCCCAACTCGGGATGCGATTTTCAATAATAGTATTTTTTTCAAATTATAGTATTTTGCAGGTTCGATGTCATGGTATGTTCTTAGATTATACCTAAATGATCATGGGACAATATTCTTCTTCTTGCTCACCAAATATTATAAAATAAATAAAAAATTTACTTATTTTTCAAGAAAATTATATATTTTATAGGAAAACATTTTTCGTGGAGAATATTTTCCTTTCCTAGCAAACACAGCCAAAAAGTCTAAGAAGTCCTATTTCTTGTCCTATATTAAGGATTAATTAGCCAACAACCCAAATTCCGATAAGGAGGAAAGAGGCTTAAAAGATCATGCAGACCTTTGAGGAGACACAATCCAAGAAGCATATAAGAATTTTAGGCAAACTCAGAAATGATTCAAGTGTTGATTTTTTTTCTTTTGAGGTAATTAGATAACATATTATAATAAAACAATTACCAGAAAAGTAAAGTAATTGTGCTGTGTTGAAATTTTGTGTTGGAATATATTATCATCCTTCCTTTTGATAGATTATTGGCACATCATTTTTTGAATAAGACAATCCACTAAGAATCATTGACAATGGTCAATAGCTTCTTCCATTGAGTAGGATGTTGAATCCTATGTTCTTCCTAGAAAAATAAACGAGAAAATAAGGGTCTTTCATTTTCCTTTTTAGTACTACTTTTTTGACTTTTTAAAAAGTATAATTTGCGGTATTTCTTTTGATCGTTAGGCTAATAAAAGTAGGTAAATAAATAATGAGAATTGATATAAATAGTCGTATATCAAAATAACAGCCAATAAATGTATATTTTTTTGTATATTAATGTATGATATACAAAAAATATATATTTTTGATACAAAGTAGTATATAATTATTGTATATTTAAATAGTGAATGTAATTTATTTTTGTCCACCAAAATAAAGATGACCAAGATTCTCCCTCCGTTTTCTCGTTTAATCAAACAAATTGATAGTTACTAATATTACTTTCTCTATCAATATTTTCCTATCCTTTTTTTCTCTTCATTTCCGTCATTTGTTTTTTATATAGTTTCCACTTCCAACAAGGTCTAAATTTGTAGTAGGTATGAATCGTGGCCGCTTTTGGTTAGTGTTTGCTATTTATCACTTGATATCTAGTTGAAAAAGAAGGTTAGAAAAACTCTATTTTGTAATTTAAGTAAAATATATAAATATGAATTATATAATAAAAATTACAACTGATAAGTCGCTTCTTTAATATTTATGTGAAATATTCATTATCAAATAATAAATAGACAAGTATCATCAGAAGTGCTATTTCACTAAATAGTATACTCTTTCTCCACTTATATTTTATGCCCTAAGATTTCTCCACTTCCATTAAAATGCCAATACTTCTCAGAGATAAATAACTGACAAAAAAAGAAAGAAGAAAGAAAGATAATAAATAGCTGATTTTAGCCTAAGATGCGTCAGGCCCATAAATAGCTGATTTTAGCCTAAGATGCGTCAGGCCCATAAATAGCTGATTTTAGCCTAAGATGCTTCAGGCCCATAAATAACTGATTTTAGTCGAGGAATTGACAAATATATACTAGGAAAAATTACACAAAATAGATTCAATTGTAAAATTATTTACTTAAATTAGATTCAAACCAAATTATTTACTCTTAATAGATTCATAGTCCAAATTATTTATCCTCTTGCCCCACTTTCTCCTTTTTAATTTCGCGCATGACGTCATGTTGTCGTCAGCATCACTGCTATGATATAATTCTTTGTGATAATCTATCGGTATATTGATACTCTATCGGTATCATATAGAATTGAGCTCTTTTTTTAAGAAATAAAAATAAAATAATTAAAAGAAAATTATTAAAATCACAATCTTATTTATTAAACTCTAAATTAGTAAATATATTCTCTGTGATACTCCATCGGTATATTGATATCATACCGATATCATATAGGACTGAGTTTAATCCTCTGTGATACTCTGTTGGTATATTGATACCCTGTCGGTATCATATAGGATGGACGCTGACGTCAGGATGACGTCGGTGCTCAAATTTTAAAATAAATTTATATCATCTTAAAATAAAAAGAGGGTATAAAAATAATGGAGCTTTTAAGGGTAAATCATTTTCTTTTTGGGGGTATAAGTGTTATTTTCCCTATATACAACTCTAGATTAGATTGGCATGTTTTAGCCAAATAAATATTTAGCAAATAAAAGCCTAAAAAGAATTAGCATTTAATAGTCATATATGCATTCTGCAAAAATAGGGAAGAAAATTCTTATTCACACCCATTTCTCTGTTCAAATTATTTTTATTTGAAATATAAAAAAATATTGGAAAAATTTTAATAAACTTAATTAGGCTCCTTGGCTATAGTTTGTATATTTACTGGTTGTAGTTATAGTTTAAGTTGCATTATTTGTATAATTCGCAGGTACGTTTGTATATTAAGTTTTTTTGTATAAACTCAAAATAACAAATTTATACAAACACAAGCATCTCAACTTTAAACAATTATACAATTATCTTACACAAAATTACATTATACAAAAGCTATACAAATTATATTATACAAATTTCAAATTATACAAATGTGCGAATTATACAAACTTAAACCATAATTAATGCTAAATGTTAGTGGTAAATGGTAAATTAGTTAAACAATAGTTATATTAACTAATTAACTAGTATATGTTTAAAAAAAATTTGAGTACCATCTGTCTTCTAACTTCCAAGCATTTCTCCTTAAAACTAGCAAAATGTTTATTTAGAATTATTTTTCTCCTTAAAATTAGCAAATTCTTAACCCATATTTTTTTCAACTCCCCCTCTTTCTTCTCTTTCTATCCTGTTTCTTACTCATTTATGTTTTAGAATTTCTATCTTCTTTCTTTAAATATCTCCACTAGAGATCAATTACAACAATAACTCTTCACAATGAATAACCCGTCAAATCACACTAAATCTTTTAGTATATACATTTAGTATGTGATGAACGTTGAAATCTACTACAAATAATTATGTATTCAATTGAATACATTTGATCAAGTATACATTCGCATTATAATGTATACATTATTTATATTTTGTTTATATATACTATTAGTACATACATATATTTTGAAACTATTGATGTGTATAGGTGTATTAAAATATTTTGATACATATAATTTGATTTGTATACATACTGTCAACTGCGTATACATAATACCTACTGTGTATATATTCAATTTAAAGATGTATATATAGATTGTTATAGAGTTTTGTCTCAATGTAGTCGAATTCATGTTTCACATTAATAAGAATCAAACATTTCTTCGACTTGAATACCGGAGTAAGTTTACATGTGTTGAAATCGATGTTGTAGTGAAAATTTTCAAATCAAAATTATTAAATTGATGATTTTTAAACTCATCGCCATTTTTCAGTTCATCATTTCCTCCAAGGATTTCATATTGTCGTCCCAATCTTCATCACTTTGTACATATTTTCTCTTTTGAGAATAGAATCTTCGTCACTTTTTACACATTTTCTTTTGAGATAAACTATTCTTATCAATTGAAATATAATAGAAAGGCAAAATTTGTAAAAATCCTTGTATTCAATTACAAGATAATAAATGTAGAAACATTCGATTTCTTTGAAAAAAATATCTTAGATAATCAAAATAAAAAATTATTGTGATTTGAGGAGTTACGTATTGTGAAGCGTTATTGTTGTAATTGATGTCTAACGGAGATATTTAAAGGAAGAAAATTGAAATTCTAAACTTGAAAGAGGGAGAAAAAAAAAGACAAGAAAAAGGGGAGTTGAAAAAATACCGTGAAAAATCAGGCGACATACAAGAATATGCATGTACGGAGAAATTTTAAAGATATAAAATACTTAAAAACTGAAGAATAGTAATTAAGTAAGCTTTTGTTTAATGTAATGAAGAAAGAATAAAAGAATAAATTTACATGTTCAAAAAAGAAAGCAGTGGTGGATATTTAGAGCTAAACAGACGCTGTGGGGTGATTTCCTTAGAGCCAAATACTGTCAGAGAGCCAACCCCATCACCAAAAAATTCCATTCTGGGCAGTCGCGTGTGTGGAAACATATGATGCACAACAAACACACTGCCGAACCTCACATTCAATGGAGGCTACACTCGGGTTCGTGTTGTTTCTGGTGGGACGACTGGCTAGGTGTCGGACCATTAGCAAACTATAGACACGAGCTTGGAAGAGCGAACAATGCTAGGGTGGCTGATTTTCTTATAGATGGGCAGTGGAACATCGACATGCTAAATCAGTTGGCTCCACCACAGCTCATTACTCTCATAACTTCTACCACACTACAGACGCAAGAAAACAAATCGGATCAGGCCATTTGGAAGCTGAATACCAATGGAAGCTTCACGTGCTCTTCGGCATGGAAGCTTGTGAGGAAACACAAGACCAAGACACTCTCCGACCACTACACTTGGCACAAAAACATACCCTTTAAATGCTCTTTTTTGCTGTGGAGGGCTTTTAGAGGCAAGCTGCCCACGGAGGAAAAGATCGTTGCATTCGGCCATGTTTCCACTCCATGTTCTTGCTGCCACAACCCAGGTCCGGACACCATAGAACACATTTTCAGCATGGGCCAATTTGCTAGGAATATTTGGCGTTACTTCTCAGATTCCCTAGGCATCAGACATGAAGTCACGCCCCTCAAACCCCTTATTATGAGCTGGTGGCTTCGCAAGTACCGCACAGAAGCTCACAAACTTATCCTTCACTCCACCCCAATATTTATATGTTGGAATTTGTGGAAGAATAGATGCGCGAGCAAATACGGGGGGAAGAGTTCTAGCTTGGCGAGAGTGAAATTTGCAGTTTTCAAGGACATCTCTAATCTTCTTAGAATCGCATACCCCTATATCCATTGGCCTTCGAACTGGATCCACACTATCTCCTACATAGATAAGTGTAGTCATGAGATGAAGATTACCCAAGTCTCATGGATTAAGCCACAACTCGGTTTCGTTAAGCTAAATACTGACGGTAGCGCGTTGGGTAATCCGGGGGCTATTGGGGGGGGGTGGCATTGTAAGAGATCACATGGGTAATTTCCTCTTCGCTTACGCCATACCACTAGGGGAGGGAACCAACAATCAAGCTGAACTAGAGGCGGCTACTTATGGGCTTAGATGGTGCATTCAACAGGGCTTCCATCATGTTATCCTAGAAGTTGACTCGGAGTTGCTCACTAAATGGATCAGTCACCAGATGAAACCTCCGTGGAGCCTTCACCAGGTAACTCATGACCTTGTTGATATTACCAAATTATTTGCCTTCTTTGCTTGCAAACATGTATACAGGGAGGCAAACTTCACTGCGGATGCTCTCTCCAAGCACAGTCACACTCTTACCATTCCAGGCCACTACACTACCCTCCAGCAGCTACCTCGTGGTATTCGAGGATACTACATGCTAGATAGAATCGGCCTACCTAGCTTTAGGCGGAGGAAGACCAAACGGATTAAGAAGCCTCCATGATCTACTACTTTGTCTTGCATCCTCGGATTGATCACTCAATTGCAGTGTTTGTGATTCCCCATGTTATAATTTTAGCCATGTTCTTTGATGATTTTCGTTTACGCTAAAATTTTGTTGTATATATAGCTTTTATGAAGATTATCTCCTTTTATATTTAGATTTTTCCTTTACTATGTAAAGGGAGAGTCTCCCTTATTTATGTTTTTCTAGTTTCTTTGTATCGAGAGGAGTCCTCTCCTTTAGGTGCATAGTTTCTAGGACCCTTTTTTGTGTGCTTGTATCGGGGATGAGCTGATTGACCTTATTAGGAATATCGGCTTATGAACCACCATAGGATTGGAGGTTAGGTTTATGCCCCCCTCCGTGTATCTTTCTATTTTTTATAATACAGCTTGGGGGTGAGCGGCTCAACCCCTGGCCGCGCATGAGAGGTGGGAGCCTCGTGTATGGTCTGTTCCCAAAAAAAAAAAAAAAAAAAAAAAAAAAAAAACCCAACCAGAAAACGTGTATGAGAAAGATGAGAAAAAAGGGAAATAAAATCTCACTTCCCAACAAAAAGGACAACATGCAGCTACTAAATATATTTAAAATAAAAACCCTCTTCCCAATAAAAAATAAACGTGGGGAGCTATTAAATGTCAACTAAAACTAAAAAATCTTTTTTTTTTGTTAAAGAAATAAATGTGTGCTATATGTTGCCAATTTATAGTATAACATGTCATGTCGTGCCATTTTCCATTTAGCCCAAGAAGCTCTATTCCCATATATATATATATATATAGTTCATGAAAAATTATATAATTAGACATAGATTCATATCATATTTATTAATTCAATTTATACTTTTAAATAATTATTTATTATCAGATTATTTATAAATTATATACTATATTTGCAGTCAGATACATTGTGATACCTCACTCCTTAAAAGTAGCCTAAAATAGAATCTTACCCACTTAATTATCTCCCTAATTTACTCTTTCACTCCAATTCAACCTACTTTCTCTCCCTGATAGCAGCAGGCATGGCCGACATAATAGCACAAGCAATAAGTTCCACAAAAATTTCAGTTCGTCAACGCCATAACCGACAAAACGCTCCCTCGCTAGTTTGATGAAATAAAGTTTCAGTCTCTCAACACCATGGCCCGTAGAACTCCCCCTTGCTAGTTTAGTGGAGTTTTCGCCGAAGATGGTGGTCTCTTTCAGGAGAGGAGAGAGAGACAAAGGGGAGAGAAAGAGAGACGATAGTCAAAATATGTATTTGACAAAATGTTCACATGTATCTAATTAAGAGTTTATGTATCTAATAAAGTGTAAGTGTATCTGAGTTAAGATTATATGTATATATGAAAAAAGATTTTTGATGCTCGAAGATGGAAATAAAGTTGAATTTTTTGAATTTTTTTGGAGAAGAAATTCATAAATTCAGGGAAGAACGCGTGATTTACTCCTAAATTGATGTGTTTCAGTTATATTTCATATTTAGATACACATAACTAGATGTATATGCTTAGCATATATCAGAGATACATATATCTGAATGCGTCAAATGCATGTATGAGGAACAAAATATGGTAAGAATTGTAATATCGAAAACTCACATGAATACAAATAATTAGCCCCTAAAATAATGAGATTTGTGTTGTTTGCCCAAAAGTTTATACATATACAACATACACACATATACGGTCAATTTTTCTATAATTGTCATTCGTTATAACGATATTTCATTATAACAGTCTAATTTTCTCCAGAATCAATTTTTCATGTTAGCATTCTAACTATAACAATAATGACATTTATTATAGCAGTACACTCTTTGTATAATTATTCTTTTATAATAGTCATACTCGGATATTGTGTAATAATATTTAATAACAAATTATTCTATATAAAATAAAATATGAAAATAGTTATGATAATCATCATTAATGTCGTGCACATAGTAAATTTTAAGTACCAATATCAAAAAGAAAAAAAATATTTTAAAATAATACTCATTAGTAGAGCCGTCAATAAGGGCTAGGCCCGTTGGGCCCATCTAGCCCACCCGTAATTTGATAGGGTTGGACTAAAATTCTTAGGGCCCATTTCAGAATGGAACTTTTTAGTCCGACCTGGATAAGCCCGCCAGTTTGTAGGACTTAAACAACGTGGGTTGAACCGTCCCATGAATCAAATAAAAAATAAGTAAAAAATAAAATAGAATACTAAAAATAATTTGTGAGGCCCTGGAAGTTGAAAAGTTGAAATTTTGAGTTAAAAAAAATGTTGGAAAAAAGTGAGCCTGAAGGTTGCCCAATGAACTTGGCGAATCGCCCAACCGACCTTGGCGACTCACAAAATGGCACAGGAGTTCACTACGTGGTTATGGAATACGAATCCAGTAGTCACAAATGGTTGGCGAGGTAAAGGAAGAATGGCGACTCTCCAAATGGGATATGCGAACTAGGTTAGCTCACCCAAAATCTCAGAGACATTAGTAGATGGGAAGAAATTGAGTGAGGGGAACTGGTCAGTTTGATTGCATCGGCGAGTTAGGTTGAGTCCGCCAAAGAGATGGGAAAATTCCCTTAAAAGAGTAAGGCAAGTTGGTGAGGAGAAGAAGGGAAGGTGACAAGCCGAATTGAGCCGGCAAGGTAAGTTATCTCGCTGAAAGGATCAGACTTTTGCCAAGGACTTCAGAAGTTTGGCGAAAAGAATTCTTGATCATCGATTCGCCCATGGGATCAGCGAGCCAAGTCGAGATCGCCGAAACTTTTAGAGAAATTTCCTCAAGGCTCAGACAGTTTAGGCGAGGAGGCCCTGATGGTTGGCAACTCGTCGACTAGGTCGGCTCGACCCATCTCGCCCACTTGGTCCCCAGCAGTTATTTTTAAGGATATTTTGGTCAATTTCAATCATTTAATTTTTAGATTACGTCATTTTTAGCCTAGTTCCTAAGGATATAACTATCCACACCCTTTGAATTCCCCTCATTCACTCCCCAATCCTCTATTGCAAAAACCCTCTCTCTAAAACTTTCTCCCAAGATTTTCATTTTCAAGACAAGTTAGGGTTCAAGAAATCTCAAGTTCAAGTCTTCATAATCTTTACATTTAAGGCTCCATTGATCAAGGTATGTGAGAGTTCACCAATGGATTTCAGTTACCCATTGGGCCCCAAAAAATCCCAACTCTACGAATTTAATTTTCACCCAATTTTTGAGGGTTTCGTGTCAATTCTTCATGGGTCCTTGTTATTCAATTTCAATCAATGTTATTCCCCATTATCATGCATGAATTCACTACGATACATGATTTATAATTTATTTCACATGGAACCATGCATTGAGCTATGATTTTAAATTGTAAATGTTGAACTTATAAAATTATGACCCCATCGGTGGATGAAGAATAACGAACATAGTAATTTCTGGATGACCATGTTCCCACAAAAAAAGATACTTTCGAGAAAGGAAGAGAATGACTTAAGTGGCTATATAGAAAAATATTTTGATGATATATTTTATGAAAAGCTAGGATGATGATGAATTATGTTTCAAGCAATGGATTAAGAATTGTGAAAGGTTTTGTCACAAATCATGTTTAAGAGGTGAAAGGCTTTTCTTGCCGACTCATGGATTCCTATGAATCACTCATATAATGAGCTACTCTTATGATTATTTTATGATGATATTATGATGATGTTTTAATAAACTCCGTTAGAATAATGACTAAGCACCGAGAGGACTTTTAGGTGGGGTTCGATCTGGTAGCCAAAGTAGCTACCTAAGGGAATTCTAGTAGCAACCTATAGTCCTCCTTAACTACGTTTCCACCGTAGGTTGATTTTATGGCTTAGCTAGTGGATCCACGTATAGCTCATGATGTTAAGATATTCTCACGGAGTCTGCCTTGACAAGTACCCTCTCTCTTCTTGATGTGGGAGTTGTTATGTTGAAAAATGGACAAAGTGCAAAATTAATTTCATCTTTATAAGAAAAAATCAATTTTAGTAAAAGAGGAGTCGCCACTTAATTTTTTAAAGAAATTAAGAAAACTTAATTTAAAAGACCCTAACAGATTTAAGTCTTAAAAATTCAGAGAAAAGGTACGAGGTTCTTATTTCCACTTTGAGAAGGTGTTAAGCATTCAAAGTGGCCGTTAACGCGCGGTTATCCGACGATTTAAAAAATTATTTGACTAACTTTTAAAAATATTAATTTAAAATGAAATGAAGACTTTAGAATTATTTTTTAGAAAAAATGATTAAACTTAAACATTGAAAATAATATAGATGTATATAAAAAAAAGTAAAAGTTTATCAAATAACTAAGTAAAGGTAGAAAATCATTTAAAGAGCAAAGTTAACATGAATTGGTTTATCTTTAGGGGAATCTAATTAGGTTAAAACAAATTAAAATTAATATCTAAGAAAGCATAACTGACATAAGTAACTAAATTATTACAACCCGAATCAATATAAATACAATAAATAATACATGAACAACAATAAATAATAAGAACAACAACAACAACAACAACAACAACAATAATAATAATAATAATAATAATAATAATAATAGTAATAATAATAATAGTAATCAACAACAACAATAATAAGAACAACAACAACAACAACAACAACAATAATAATAATAATAATATTAATAATAGTAATCAACAACAACAATAATAAGAACAACAACAAAACAACAACAACAACAACAACAACAACAACAACAACAACAATAATAATAATATTAATAATAATAATAATAATAATAATAATAATAATAATAATAATAGTGTCAAACTACTTGGAAAAATAATGAATAAAACTAAGTGCTTTCATGAAATAATCCTAACATATTCTAGCTAATTAATCCTAACACATGCTAACTATAACAAATTTATATCATTAATCTAATTATTCTTATATACATACTAACTAAAAAAAACAAGTCTATGAATCAACTAAATATAAAATATGAAATAATTAAATAGAATAAAGCTGAAAAATATTTTACCTCTTTCCGGGCAACAAGACTGAAGACGATGAGTGGAAGGCAACTTCACCACCACCCAAGAGCTTGATGAAACTCCAATCTACAAAAAAATTAAAATAAAAGATTAAAAATTTAGACTCGAACCTTCGTGGGTTCGACGTTATAAGAACACTGTTCTTAGCCTAAATTTTGACTTCAATCTCCTATTTTCCTTGAAGAAAAATATAGATTGAAAGCTAGAAATTTTCATAACTTTTAGGCTGGGGACAAAAGTCCAAAATCCTAGCCAAGTTAAAAAAAATTCTAACTTTGGGGTGGCAAAAAAAAAACCTCCCACCTCTTCTCTTCTTAATAAGAATATAAGCCTTTATATAGGCTTCAAAAACTACAAATTTCCTTCTAATTTTCGATGTGGGAGTTTGAGTTTTTTTTTTTTTTAAGAAAAAAAATGATTTTTTTTAAATACAAATTATAATTAAACTAACCTAAATATAATTCTATTTAGTTAAAAATAAAATCTATTTAAAGATGCTTCAAAATTTTAAAGAAACTTGATAGCTAATTTGCGTTGTGGAAGGTCAAAATTGGGTGTCAACAGGAGTTACATCGAATTTCATGTTATAACTCATATGGTCTTAAGTGTTGATTAAGGTACTATCCCGCACAAAGGTATATGCTATGATATGATCTTTTATGTCGATTTTATGATGCATTGACCACATGATTACAATGTTTAAATATTTTTTTTAAGTTTTACTCATGCTTTTAAAGACATTGGTCATGCATTTCACATTCATATTGCTTATGTTCTATTATTATTGTTCATGCATGCTTCTCACATACTTAGTGCATCGATGTACTAACGCACACTTTTGCCTACATTATATCATAATGTAGGGTTTGACGATCACGCTCCTCCCACTCGTGGCTAGAGTTACATTGATTGCTACCACTTCGTTGGTGAGTCCTCATGTCTCGAGGGGGTAACCAATATGAGTTTATGTTCTTTTTGTCTTGAAAATTCTTTTTTTTTCATGGGTGAGCTAGGAACATGTCTTATGCCCCTATCTAGACTATGAAGAGGCATGTCTAGACTATCATGAGTTGTAGCTTCGAATGTTCGGGCATATTGCTTTAGCGTTTCTCTTATTGAGACTTACCTTTCGATTATGTTTTTTCTTGATATTTTAAGTTACCTTATGTATGCAATGTATGCTAAGAGGCTTGGTTGAGGTCCCTCGGGATTTCGATCGTCGTGTCACGCCTAGGACCTAGCTTGGGTCATGACATAACTAGAGGAGTCCAAACTTAAAATCTTAAATCGAATATTACAAAGTTTAAAAATTCAAATATAAAAAATATTTTTTTGTTCGGTCGTATCCAAAATATTTAGATAAAATGACAATGATTTCAGATTGAAGTGATACATCAAATCTTTTCTTGAAGCCAAACTAATAAGTATTGTTAAGATTGTTTTATTTATAGATTTGATACTTGGTTAACAAGTAGTAAACACCATGTAATATTGTCTTGTTGATATTTATGTTAATATTTTAAAATTTAAATTTAAATTATTAAAAAATATATTCTTTTAAAAAAAATGAACTGGTCTGGTACGACCCATAGCCCACATAGTTATGGATTGGGCCGACTATGTTTTGGCCCGCTAAAATAATGGATCCGTCCGCCTGACCTGTAAACTTCCAAAGCCTATATGGGCTAGCTTTAATGGGCTGTATCGATTCATATTAGCAGCTCTACTCATCAATTATGATCAAAGGTCCACGAGGAAAGACTACCGATGTTTGATGTTTTTACATTCATACTTTTCCTATTATTTGGTATACAAAGCCATTAAACTAACAAAGGAGAATTAGCACACACGTTGTCACCATGTGTGCTTTCCCATAATTAATATTGAATTATGGGGTATTTCTGTCATTTAGTGATTTTACACTTTATTATTTTATTTATCTATCTTAAATAGCAAATCAAGACAAATTTATTATTTTCAATCCATACTACTTTAATCATTAAATAACACTATATAAGTAATAATAGCCAAGTTTAAATTTTCAAAATTTAATTTAAAAAGTTAATTTAATAAAATAAATTCCTAATAAAATTAATTTGTCTTATAAAATTAAATAATATAAACCTTTTTGAGTAAACAATATTTGATAGAGTAAAATAAAATTCAATTTACGGAAAAAAGATATATAAAATATCTTAATCAAATAGCTTTAGTAGTTAAAAACACTCCATCTTAACTATAAGAGTTCCACTCTTAATTAGTATTTTAAACTTCCCAATAACTTGGCCAAACAGGCTTTAAAAGAGTTAAGTAATGATCTAACTTTACAAAATTAACTAGAATCAAGATGAATAGGGTTACTTTGGACTAAATGATAGATTTGTCCAAATATAATCTCTTAACTCGTACCTATCCTTAGTCAATTCAAAACCATTTTTTCTTATTTATCTTTTTGTTATCTTTTTTATAATAATCGAATAAAAAAATTAAAAAGATCATTTATTATGTCGATAGAGGAAGTTGATAAAATGATATAAATCAAGGAAAATAAGTTCCTAGTTTCTTTTTTCCATTTTAAATCATCAAGGGAGACAAATTATCCAAAACTTTACATGAATATAGTTGAGTCATACCAAATTGACCCATTAATGGAATTATTTCTAACCCAAATCCTCGGACCCTGCGCATAGCGGGAGCTTAAGTGCACCGGACTGCCCTTTTATACAGACAAATTTTAATATTCCTACACTATGGATGTGGTACGAAAAAAAATAAATTCTTTTAGTGTTTGCTAAGTAAATTATTTAGGCAAGTACTGTGGGTAGTGGGGTTGAGGGTAGGGGTGTGGGAGGATATGGCAGGGTGGAGGTTGGATGAGGAGTAAAATGTCAGTATTGAAACTTTTCTGCCTTACTCTGTTAAAGAACAAATGGATTAATGGATTGTCCACTTGAATTATTTGTGTGGATTGTCCGTTTGAAATATTTGTTTAATTTAAGTGGTATTTTACTTCATCTTTATTTGGCTATAAATAAGACATCACTTGCAATGTAAGAATACACACTGATAAGGAAAATATACACTGCTTTCTCAATTCTCTCAACTCTCTCTCCGTCTTCTGTTTTTCCTTCTTATTCTCACCTTATTTTGTAAAGTTAATTTACTTCATAACACGTTATCAGCACGAAACTCTAATTTTTTCAGAAAATTAACTTCTATCTCAGGTATATCTACTAAAGAAATTTAATTTTTAAGTTGTCTTTGTTACTTTCAAATTAATTTTCATCATATCAATCTTGTCAAAATTGGAATTTCTGGCACTTGATATTTCTGGCAAAAATTATTTGTCATGGGTACTTGATGCTGAAATCCACCTTACCGCTAAAGGTCTTGGTGATGCTATAATCGAAGGAAACGCAGCATCAAGTCAGGATAAAGCAAAGGCTATGATTTTCCTTCGTCATCATGTAGATGAAAGTCTGAAAATGGAATACTTAACAGTGAAAGATCCACTTGAATTGTGAAAAGACTCAAAGGGAGGTATGACCACCTCAGGGCAACGGTATTGCCAAGGGCTCGTTATGAGTGGATGCACTTACGGTTTCAAGATTTTAAAACTGTAATTGAGTATAATTCTGCTGTATTTAGAATAACTTCCCAATTAAAATTATGTGGGGAAACTATAAATGATGAGGACATGTTAGAAAAGACACTAACTATTTTTCATGCCTCTAATGTAATATTACAGCAGCAATACCATAAAAAGAGTTTTAAAAAATACTTTGAATTGATCTCATGCCTTCTGGTGGCTGAGCAACATAATGCCCTTTTAATGAAAAATCATGAAGCCCGTCCCACTGGAACTGCTCCATTATCGGAGGTAAATATGGTAAAAGCACATGGCCAGTCTGAAAAAAAACAAAATAAAAATCATGAGTACAATAATGTACGTGGACGTGGCAATGAAAGAAGACGATATAATAATCATCGTGGTGGGGTCAACATAAAAGGGAGAACAATATCAGTTCTCAAAATGGCCCTTCAAGAAGTAACTGTCATCGTTGTGGCATGAAAGACCACTGAAAAAATGAATGTCAGACGCCTGAGCATTTTGTAAGACTTTATCAAAATTCTTTCAAAAAAAAGGTAAATAGAGGTGGTGTCTCTTCTTCTAATGCTTGGATAGAGTTACACTTGGCGTTCGAAAATAATTTGAGGCAAGGCCTTTGCATAATGATAATATTGAAGCAAATCTGACTTTGAGGGATGATGATTTTAATGACCTCAATGATATTACTCATTTAGAGGTTGAAGATTTTTTAAGAATCTTAATTGATGTTTAATTTCATGTTTTTCAATATGTTGTCAGTTTTATGTATTTTGAATTATCGTGTTTTTACGTTTATGTATTTGAAAAAAAAATTAAAAATAAATAAATCAGGGCCACATTTTTATGATAATTGTATATTGTTTATTACATTATGCTATTTTATAATTTTATAATTAATTACTATTGGTGTGCTATTATTTAATCTTAATAGCATATTGTTACTAAACAATAATATTTGCTTTATTTAATGTCATTATACTAATTGTTTATTCTTGTTAATATTTTAGACATTAATATTATATAATGATTGTATTATTTTTGCCAATAAACAAATTATCTATACATGATGAATAATATTATATTAATATTTTATAATTTTATTTATTTTATATTTATTTTTAATACTTATGTATAATATTTATTTAAGGTTAATAAGTATATTTTGCCATAAACATTTTGAATTCTAAGTTCATTAAACTAATTCACTAGTAAATTATTAATTTATATAAAATTATATTTATTATTAACGTGTCACACCTCAGTTTGTTAATTCTTATTCTAATAATTTGGTACGTTAGGTTCATATTATCAATCATTTTTCTGTGTTATAGCTTCATTACAATATAATTCCATAAACTAAATTATTGTAACATTCATCATAATTGAATCATATAATTTTTTAAATTCAAAATTATCATAATTTAACTTTTAAGAAGAAAAAAAAGGGACTTATGTTTTTCTAGCAATATTGTTACTTATTTTATTTCTTATAATACATTTTTATTTTATGAAGATAAATAAATTTCTCAAGTCTTCAATTGGATTCAAGATGAGTAATGGAGAAATGTGTCTTTTGGATAGTGCCACAACTCATACAATATTAAAAGAAAAGAGATATTTCTGTCATTTAATTATGAAAAAGGCCTATGTCAATACAATATCTGATAGTACAAAATTGATTGAAGGCTCTGGAAAAGCGGTCTTATTACTACCTGGAGGAACGATATTGATAATTGATAATGCATTGTATTGTAGTAAGTCTCAAAGAAACTTGTTAAGTTTCAAGGTTATTCGCCAAAATGGCTATCATATTGAGACTGCAAATGAAGGAAAGATTGAATACCTTTATATTACTATAATAAATACGGAGAAGAAAATTGTGCACGAAAAATTACCTGCACTTTCTTTTGGGTTGTACCATACAAATTTGGTACTGTTGAATCACATACCATTGTAAATAAAAGATTTACTGATTCTAATAATTTTATCATTTGGCATGACCAGTTGGGCCATTTCGGTTATAATATGATGCGCAAAATTATTGAGAATTCACATGGACACGCTTTGAAGAATCAAAAAATTCTCCAATCTAAGGAATTCCCTTGTGTTGCTTGTTCCTAAGGAAAACTGATTATCAAACCATCAACAACTAAGGTTGAGATTGAATCCCCTGCGTTTTTGAAACGTATACAGGGTGATATATGTGGGCTAATTCACCCTTCATTTGGACCATTTAAATATTATATGGTCTTGATAGATGCATCTACAAGATGGTCACATGTGTGCTTATTATCAACTCGCAACATGGCTTTTGCGAGATTGTTAGCTCAAATTATAAGGTTAAGAGCACAATTTCCAGATTATGCAATAGAAACAATTCGTCTTGATAATGCTGGTGAATTTACATCTCAATCATTTAATGATTATTGTATGTCGATTAGAATAAAAGTTGAGCATCCGGTCGCTTATGTCCATACTCAAAATGGTCTAGCAGAATCATTGATTAAATGCCTCCAATTGATAGCTAGACCATTGCTAATGAGGACAAAACTTCCTCTTTCAGTATGGGGGCATGCTATTTTGCATGCAGCAGCACTTGTGCGCATAAGGCCAACAAATTATCATGAATTTTCCCCATTACAGTTGGCTTTTGGAAGGGAGCCAAATATATCCCATCTTAGAATATTTGGGTGTACGGTATATGTTCCAATTGCTCTATCGCACCGCACAAAGATGGGTCCCAAAAAAGGTTGAGAATATATGTTGGGCATAAATCTCCTTCTATTATAAAATATTTGAAACCTATGACTGGAGATTTATTTACGGCAAGATTCGCTGATTGTCATTTTGATGAATCAGTATACCCAACATTAGGGGGAGAACATAAGCTGTTGAAAAATGAGATAGATTGGAATTCATTGTCACTATCTCATTTAGATCCTCGAACAAATCAATGTGAGCAAGAAGTTCAAAAGATGATTTATTTGCAGAATATTAAAAATCAACTGCCAGATGCATTTACTAACCTTCCATGGGTTACTAAATCGCATATCCCAACTGCTAATGCTCAAGTTCGAGTTGATGTCCCGATAGGACAACTTGTTCAGGCAAATAAGTCTAGGACACGCTTAAAACGTGGAAGACCAATTGGTTCCAAAGACAAAAATCCTCAAAAAAGAAAAGGAATAAATGATCAAGATGAACATAATTTGGAGGCAAGTGCTCAAGA
The DNA here is from genome assembly GCF_947179165.1 of Solanum dulcamara. Lineage (NCBI taxonomy): Eukaryota > Viridiplantae > Streptophyta > Magnoliopsida > Solanales > Solanaceae > Solanum > Solanum dulcamara. The sequence goes on along the minus strand of NC_077247.1, from coordinate 22,716,456 downwards.
AGAGCCCAGAGACACAACAAATGGTAATACTATCAAGGAGGTCCAAGTACCTAAAAATAATGAGAATGAATAAATCTCAATAAGTTATGTCTCGACAGGAAAACGGTGGAACCGAAATGATATTGTGGTCGATAATATTTTTGCTTATAATGTTGCCATTGAAATAATGCAACAAGATAAGGATCTTGAACCAAAATCTATCGATGAATACAGACAGAGAAATGATTGGCCAAATTGGAAGTATGCAATAGAAGCAGAGTTAGCTTCACTTGAAAAACATGAAGATTTCGAATCAATAATCCGAACACCTGAAGGTGTCAAGCCAGTAGGTCACAAATGGGTTTTTGTGCGTAAACGAAATAAAAAGGGTGAAGTCGTAAGATATAAAACACGATTTGTAGCCCAAGGTTTTTCGCAAAGACCTGGCATTGACTATATGAAAACATATTCTCCTGTGGTGGATGTAATTACCTTCAGGTATCTATTGAATTTGGCAATTCATGAAAAGCTTGAAATGCACTTAATGGACGTGGTCACTGCTTATTTATATGGCTCATTGGACCACGATATTTTTATGAAAATTTTCGAAGGGTTCAAAGTGTTTGAAGCATACAAGGATTCTCAAAAAAATTGCTCAATAAAGCTTCAGAAATCCTTGTACGGGTTAAAACAATCAGGGTGAATGTGGTATAATCGTCTTAGCGAATATTTGCTAAAAGAAGAATATAAAAAGGATTCAATTTGCCCTTGTGTCTTTATGAGAAGGTATGGATTTGAATTTGTCATAATAACAGTATATGTTGATGATTTGAATATTATTGAAACTCCGGAAGAACTTTCAAAGGCAGTAAAATATCTGAAAAAGGAGTTTGAAATGAAAGACCTTGGAAAGACAAAATTTTGTCTTGATCTAGAAATTGAACATTTTACAAATGGAATATTTGTCCATCAGTCAACATATACTGAAAATATTTTTAAAAGGTTTTATATGGATAAAGCACATCCATGGAGTACCCCATTAGTTGTGAGATCTCTTGATATTAATACAGATCCATTTCGACCTCATGAAAATGATGAAGAACTTATTGGTGCTGAAATACCATACCTTAGTGCAATTGGTGCATTAACGTATCTTGCAAACAATTTTAGACCAGATATAGCTTTCTCAGTAAACTTGTTAGCAAGATTTAGTTCTTCTCCAACACGAAAACACTGGAATGGAATTAAGCATATATTCAGATACCTTCGAGGTACCATTGATATGGATTGTTTTACTCAAATGATTTCATGTCACAATTGATCGATTACGCAGATGCGGGATATTTATCTGATCCTCATAAAGGTCGGTCGCAAATAGGCTATTTATTTACATGTGGTAGTACAGTTATATCATGGCGTTCAACAAAGCAAACTATGATTGCCACTTCCTCAAATCATGCAGAGATAATAGTCATTCATGAATCAACTCGAGAATGTGTTTGGTTAAGATTAATAACTCAACACATTTAAGAAACATGTGGCCTTTCTTTGATAAAAGACGCTCCAACAATATTGTATGAAGATAATGCTGCATGTATAGCTCAACTGAAGGGAGGATACATCAAAGGAGACAGAACAAAACATATTTCACCAAAATTCTTTTTCACTCATGATTTTCAAAAGAAGGGTGAAATAGATGTCCAACAAGTTCGTTCAAGTGACAATTTAGCAGATATGTTTACCAAGGCATTGCCGACTTTAACCTTTGAGAAAATGAGATACAAAATTAGAATGCGTCGTCTTCGAGATGTTAAGTGATGTTTTCATCAGGGGGAGCAAAATACGCGCTGTACTCTTTTTCCCTTAGTCAAGGTTTTATCCCATTGGTTTTTCCTGATAAGGTTTTTAATAAGGCAGCACTCAAGGCGTATTACCAGATGTGTGTACTCTTTTTCCTTCACCAGGCTTTTTTCTACTGGGTTTTTCCTAGTAAGGTTTTAACGAGGCACAACATCCATGGATGTTCAGAATAACTATGTATATTATTTCTTGTAAAGAAAAATTTTAAGACACATTTCACGCGAATATCCAAGGGGGAGTGTTAAAGAACAAATGGACTAATAGATTGTCCACTTGAAATATTTGTGTATTGTCCACTTGAATTATTTGTGTGGATTGTCCACTTGAAATATTTGTTTAATTTAAGTGGTATTTTACTTCATCTTTTTTTGGCTATAAATAAGTCATCACTTGCAATGTAAGAATACACACTGATAAGGAAAATCTACACTGCTTTCTCAATTCTCTCAACTCTCTCTCCGTCTTCTATTTTTCCTTCTTATTCTCACCTTATTTTATAAAGTTAATTTACTTCATAACATACTCCTTTTTTTCTCATTTTTAACTTGTTTTATCAAAAAAAGTATTCCTCCAAATATTGACCACATGAATAAATTGGAACATTTTCCTCCCTTCAAGTGAACCAATAACACAAAATAAGCAAAGTTTGTATTGCTTAACAGGTACCTCACGGGTCAAAAATATCCCTAAACTATTTGAAATGAACAAAAATATCCTCCATTTATAATTTAGTCCAAAAATGCCTTCACCGTCAATATTTTGGTCCAGAAATGCCCTTATTATTATTTAATGGGTCAAAAATGCCCCTATTATTACAAAATGGGTCAAAAATGCCCTTTGCCGAATATATATATATATATATATATATTTTAAAAACAAATCTTGTTCCTTATAAAATATTACTTTTAAATAACTCTATTCTTGTTTTCTTTCTTTTCAAACCACTTTAAGTAATAAAAATGTAGGAAACTATTTTATCATTCGTAATCTTAGTTTATCAATAAAATACAATAATTTCATGTACTCTAAGTTTTAATGAATAATATGTCATATATAAGATCATAATAAATCCATCATTAATTTTTATTCAAATAACGAAAAAAAATAATTATAATAAAATAAAAAATATTTTAATTTTTTTCTAATTGAAGTAGAATAAAAATTTGCTAATAAAAGAAATATTATTAGGAAAAAAGTGTGTAAAAAATTAAATAAATAATATATTTATTTAAAAAAGGGCATTTTTGACCCATTAAATAACAATAAAGGCATTTATAGATCAAAGTATGGACGGTAAGGACATTTTTAGACCAAACTATAAACAGATGACATTTTTATTCATTTCAAATAGTTTAAGAACATTTTTGACCCTTTTCCCTTTTAACTTTTACCAAATGCATATCCTCATTTCTGAGGATAACATAAGCCAGTAACATCTTAGTCCCTCTCCTGGTTTTCAATCCAACTACAATAGATTAACACCAGCATTTGCAGAAATACATGCAAAAACAAGCAACTCACATACCAACTTCAAGTGCAATAGAACAGCTTTCCCCACGAAAATGCCAAGCAAAGACATTTCAAAAGAAATACACACAATGCAAGGTAAACTGCCTCAAGTACCAACAGTTATTATTTCATTTCCTTGCAACAAGAACAATTTGTATGTCAACTAGCAATACAATGTATCATCTAAACTGCTTGATAAGTTCAGTTGACAACAATGAACAATCACAAACAAATGCAACAATTAACATTTCCTAATTAGTAGACTTCAACATGCCATTGCTTGTTCTTTTTGAGTTGTGAAAGCTTCTGCTCCCAGCTCTCACCTCTCTCCTCAGCAACCCTCTTAAGGGTATCCTGGATTCCGGGCATCATACCCTTCAACCCACAGAAATAGATGTGGGCCCCTTCATCCAGCAGTTTGAAGATCTCGTCGCTGTATTCTTCAATTTTATCCTGAACATACATCTTCCCCCCTTTATTGTTCTTTTGTTCTCGGCTAAGAGCACGGTCATATCTGAAATTACCTGGGTAGTCACTGAGATACTTGATGAACTCATCGTCGTATAGAAGGCTGTCAGTGTTTGCAACCCCAAGGAAAAGCCAAGCAAGGCCATTAAACTTGATTGGAACCGACTCCATGAACATACGACGAAGGTAGCCTCTGAAGGGAGCCACACCAGTTCCAGTTCCAATCATGATGTGTGTGGCATTTGGATTATCTTCAGGTAGAAGCATTATCTTACCAGAAGGACCTGTGAGAACATCCAAAGAAAACTGAATCTCAAAGTGTTTCACCAATAAATATGCAACCCACCAACAAATTATAAGAATCTAAGAGCCACATGAAATAGCCTATTTAATTGCAAAGCATCATCACACTTAATTCTCAGTAGGGTATCTTATTTAGAAATTAGAAGCGCGGTTAGAATTTAGAGGAAAAAGGTGACAGTGTAGGAAGACCATTGAGTATAGAAATTCTTTATTGGGAAGTTTGTAATTAAATGGGTTAGTAATGCCAAATCCAAATATAGAAGGGGCATACAACAGACCAACATAAGGCAAAATTTACTTCCTTTATTAATAATAGCAAGGAAATCATTAGTTGTACAAAATAGGCATTCAAGGATTCATCGTGTGATCAGATCGCAAGGTAAAAGATTCAAGAGATAGTGAGGGACAAAGCACTGATGCACTCTTAGGAGAAAAAGTATGCATATCAGCCGGCAATTTGAAGCACACAAGGAAAAGGCATACATCTTCAATCTGTTATGCTGTACAACCTAAGGGGTCAACTGAACAATATAATTTCCTGCTGACAAGACCACTTTTAACAGTATGCTGCCTCAAAGATCATTTCTTTGCCTCTCTATTGAAATGTTGGAAAAACCTACTCATTGAGCTAGAAAGCAAATGATGTGATCAGACGTGACAAATTGAGAATGCAATATATGGAAGACAAGTAGTGTTTGCATGTAAGTCTTCTTTGAATAACATCTGTAAAAGGACTATTTGGATTTCACCTGTGATCTTCACTTTGTCACCAGGCTTTGCATTGCATAGGAAGTTACTGCAAACACCATTTTTGGATGGGTCTTCTTTTCCTGTCTCAGGATCATAGTAGACAGCTCGTCTGACACACAAGCTGGCAGTTTTCCCATCAAAGGAGTCCCCATATCTGGTGGATGCAATTGAATATAGGCGAACATTGTGAGGACTCCCTGGTTTCTTAGGGTTTTCACCCTGAAAGAAGTTAAAAGTGAGACTCTGAAAGACTGGTGGATGTAGAAATTATACGAAGCTTATATTGAGGCTTGGTATAAAAAAGAAGGATAAAAGCATCACGATATCACTTTTTTATAATTTTTGAAACAGAAAAGAGGGGACCAAACTACAAAAGGTTCAAGTCAAATATAGTCGGAGGTCAACAATATCAATGACCAAAACATCTAAAACGCAGAAGCTAACATACAAGCATGCCAGGGCTAAGACTGGATGTAACCCAGTACATTTTTGGGGTCCCTTCTGTCTATTGGGATGTCAACAAAGAAAAGTAGTAAAGATAACAAGTGAATTGATGGTAAATGTCCTATTAGTGACAGCGATGAGCATGGTTGTCCTTCAAACTGAGTACACCTAATGGAGATGTGTTTAAAGCAAAGAGGACACGGATTTTATTCAAAAAATGTTATATAACTGGTCCTATTTATTCAAAGAGGCCAAAATAAGCAAGCTTTTCAATGCATTAAAAATAATAGGGAAAATGAAGCCAGAACTTACAGGAGGAACAACACCATAACTTTGCCCTTCCCAGTAAGGAAGGTTGCCGTCATGATCAATGACAATATGACAAGTCTCCCCTGGAGCTTTTGGGCCTACAATCCTTTCAACAGAGACAATTGTCGCTGTGTATGGTTCCTTGGGCTTGTAGATATTCAAGGGTGGTTCTTTTGCATCTTCAAGTGATAAAGGTGAAACTGAAACCTTGGCTTTGCTAGCTTGTTGCACTGACATGCAAACAATGTATTGGCTTCTGGATCGTGATGCTTTTAGATCGATAGATGGCATAGAGATGCATGATTTATCACTGAATGTTAAACTTGTAGCCTGTAACAATGAAATGCATATCAATTGGGGATTTGAAAACATTAACTACTAAATAGTATTCTTTACTGTAGTCAAATCACTATCAAACAATCATTGAAACAGACAACATGTGATTGCATAGATCACGAAACACTTATTCAACAAAGTGTGTGTATATCAACCGATGTAAGTAGCTATCAGCCTATCACATCCTATTTATTTTTCTTTCCTCATAAAGTATGTCATCAGAGTTCCTAATGTCCTTCAATTCACAAGATTTTTGTTCTTTATTCATTTTATGGTTTAGTTCATCTCTCTAGTTTTGTTCCTTTTCTTGAAGTACTTGCTGCCCATGTACTTCTATGACTCACCTTGGCACATGTTGTATTCTCCGTCAATAATTATTTTACTGATGAAAACGGAAAACATGTTCTTAGAACAAAGATATATGCACTAGAATTAAGCAAGGAGAATCTAAAAACTGTATGCCACCAATATAGGATATTTTCATGCTGATACATATATTAATACACATATTAGCAACAAAAAGACCCAGAAATGGAAACCAAATGTGCTTACTTGGAGACATCTAAATGATTCAAGACCACAAAGCAGACGAAGAGTGTGTGTTACTTATAAAGAAAGAAACTTTAGGATATTTGCCTATTTTGGATCATGTACAAATTAGAATATGAAAACAACAAGTCTTTAGCAAAGATGTGTTGATCAAAGAAAAGCATCCTGGGATATAGAGAGAAAACAAACTCCTCTCTCCACTTTTTCTCAAGTGGTTCTCGAGTTAACAGTTTAGAGACGGGCCAAAAGTTATGGAACACATGACATCTGCATTATTTCAGGAATAAGGCTATACAGAAGCTGATATCCACAAAAGAATTGAGTGCTTGGAAATCACCAACGAATGAGTATTCTTCATTGGCTTAAAATACATATTCCCCCCCACCCACCCACCCGCCCACATTTGTATGAAATCCCTTTGACACACCCCTGGAAAAGCTTTATACACCAACCCTTTTTCCAACCATAGCTTTTACACACTTTTTCAATGTTTGATCATTTTTCCCCACAAGTGTGTGTCAAGCACCAATGTTGCCGTGACATATGTCATTAACTCAAAAATATACTTAAAATTACAGTCCTTCACTGCAAGAATTCAAAAAGTAAGACCCCAAGAGAAAAATATTCCTGTGACTACTAGTCTCTCTTACACAACTTATTCATCTCCTCTTCTATCCACCTCTCAATTCTCAAGAAGCAAACTCCAAAATACCAAAACCTTCCTAAATCTACAAAACCCATGGCTGGTTCTTGTTAATGCCATTAACAGAAACAAACGGAGTTTTTACACCAATTTCACCCCATGATAGACAAAACAAAGCATTTTTCACGCGCCATGTTTTGCTCGTCAGATCACACTCCTCCACAGCTGCAGCCCTTGCACAACCGCCGGCCAATGCAGATTTTCACACCCACAACCTTCATAGCATACTTCTTCCTTGGAAAAAGCGATCCTTGTCTTGGACGCCTTTTCCAGCTCCATTTTTCTTCCCAAGCTTTGCCGAATTCAAACAAGTCAAATTCGTTCTTTTCTAGCAAAGTGCTTGGATCAGTCCCTCGCTCATCTTTTTAGCAGGTCTAGTTTCTCATTAATTAGATCAAGCATTTACATTGACAAAAAACCACTCTGATTTTTACACCATTTATCCGCTCTTTTAAAAACAAAAAACTCGTGTCCGGTTTTGAAGCAACTTTTCACAAAGTTAAGATACTCAACCTGTGTACAATGAGGACGAAGGAGAAATGTCAAGAAATTAAGAAGTTGGGACCAACAACAGAAAAGCAAAGGGAAAGAAAGAAGTGAAGAATGAGGTACCCGTGAGAAATATTCAAGAAGAAGGTTATTTGGGAGAGTAGAAATGGTTGTTCCGGTGGTGAATGAGGTGGAGAAATTTAACTTTTATGTATTACATGTGTAAAACAATTTTAGAAATTGAAAAGGGCTCAAAATAAATGAATATATTTAAAAGATGGACATGTAGCATCCATGTAAAGCTTCTGACAAAAGAAATTTGCATTTACTCACTTCTTTTGTGCATAGAACATGTGAGTACCATGTAGCTAAACTGGTGTGTATTATACATAAAATTTGGAAAGGTTTGGTGTGTAAAGCTTTTTTCATGAATTAAAGGTGTGTCAAAGGGATTTCATTACAAGTTTTGGGGAGAGAAAACTATGTTTTAAGCCTTCTTCATACTATTAGACTTAGATTCAAGAGGAAAAAGTAAGAAAAAAGCAAGGCTCAGATACAGAAGGAACTAGTCATGAAATTCTCGATTACTGTTACATGATAGAAAAGGTTAGCATTCTAGGAGCATGGGGATCAAAATGAAGCATATCAGCTGTGATTAATTTAGATCTTTGGGAAGAGAGAACCATCAATATTTTTTCTTGTTATGTAGACGAGCATGAAGACATGACAACGTTAGTTAAGAGATGATTGAGCAAGCCTGAATGTACAAGGCTCATAAGTTGATTCTAAATATCATTTCATTAAATCTTTCAAAATTTAGCACATAGCCCTAATGCTAATTTTAATCAAGATCAATTGCATTTTGCATCGGAAGAAGGAAAGTGGACGGGAGAGGAATAAAAGAGAAACAGAAAAGGAAAAAAAGGGGAAGGCACATCGACTGTCACAGTCACCAATTGGGCCACTCAACATGTAATTGAGCTCACTTACAACACATTCAGACACCTTAGTCCAACATCATAGAATTATCCATGAAGTAAACAGTTTTGGGACATGTCAAACTCAAATAACTCAAGCTATGACAGCGACTGGTAAAAAATACAAAACAATTTTTTTTTTCTCTTTTTGTCGAGAAAAACATATCAAACCCTTTTTTCCCTCAGTACTATTTAGAACAAGGTAGAGTTCATGCGTTAGGAACTGACAACTAATAGCAATGACTATAGATATTGAAGAACCTTAAACGTAGATCTTCGAAAGGAGGAATCTGTTTGGAGAGGAACCGCAACTGACACCTGCATATATATACAAGAAAACGTCGTTAAAACCCATGATTACCAAAAGCAATAACAGAGAATTTGAAGTCAACAAATGTAAAGTGGGTACCAACGAATCTTTTTTTGAAGTAGATAAAGAAAATTGAAGTGGAGTGACCTGAGAGATAGCTGAATGAGCCATGATCGGATCAAATGATTATATCTCCTTGTGGCTGTGATTCTATGAATATGTGTATAGGGAGGGAGATCAACTCTGAAAGGAGAAAGATGGAGAAGGGTTTATATATAGGGGGTTTTCTTGGGAAGAAGAAATGGGGAACTTGGCAAGGCCAATAGGGGGAGGGATTATAGTGATCCTTTGGAGTTGGGCAAAGGACAAATTGATGGCTTTTCACAGATCCATTTCAATTTTGATAGCTCTTTTCTTGTTTAAAAGTAGAGACTATTATATTATTTCATGTTTTCGAAAAGCTTCATTTACTACAAGTAGTTTTAAAATATTCAAAACTGATGGATTATATTATTTTTGGTACACTCCTACGTGTCATAAATCAGATTTTTTAAATAATTAAAATTAATTACATGTATTATCTATCTATATCTAATAAGAGAAGCAAAAAGTGTCAGCACCATAAAAAACAAAAATTATGAATGATTAAAATTATTAAATTAATTTAAATTTGAAAATAAAAATAAATTGCAACCACTAAAAAAACAAGAAAAAACTGAAGAAATATACATGTAGCCTTATGTACCTCCCCTAACACGTTTTTTTTTTCATAAATATAATTTTGTTAAAATAAATACAGAGAAAAGAAAATTTTGCTCCGTACCCATAGAATTTATACTGTAGTAATAAATTGAAAAGATGATGTTCTAATAACTGTTAGCAACTTTTATATTAAAATGATATAAAAAAATTAATAACTGAAAAATAAGAATTTAAAACTTAAATTTAATACTTTTAGTTTTAGAGATAGTTACAACTTCTCCATTTTTATCTTAATTCTGGGAGTTCTCAGCTTGTCAAACAGTTTTAATTTGGAGAAGTTTCATAAACACTTGGATGTAAAGTACATGAAAAACTTCTTTCCACCTCCATTCTCTCTTTTTAACGGGGCTTCCTCTCAGTTTCAATAGAATTTGATGAAAATATTTGGTATGTTATTCATCAATCTTTCTTGCTTACACTGAATTATATTGTTCTTTGAATAATTTAACATAATTTTTTATGCTTGCCTATTTTGACGGTTACAACAACATACCAGTGAAATTCCACAAATGAAGTTTGGGGAGGTTAAGATGTACGCAGACCTTACCACTACCTCATAGAGATAAAGAGGTTGTTTTCGAAAGAACTTCAGCCCTATTTTGACGGTTAAATCAGTCTAATCAATTTTATTTGCTTTGTTAATACTTTCTCTTATACATGATATAGATGTATGCTTCATGGGTACTGAATGGAGCAAAACGTTGTTACTTGGAGATGAAGATCTTGCAAACCCAATAATATGATAACAATATCAGTTAATTCTCAGGCACTTACTTTACCTCTTTCCAAGTTTGATAATAACGTCATGTTTATGCTTATAAGAATCTACAAGGCCATCATGTAACAAATTATACATAATGTTGATACGACTATTATCAATATGAAATTTAAAAAGAAGGAAGGTGAATGTAAGTGAGGAGTCTGCAAAAGAAGAGGAAGAAGAAGAAAAAGAACATCTATTGAACTCTCATTGAATTAATCTCAAAGCTCACTGATTACAATAGCTAACTGTTGTATATATAGCAGTGGTTAGTTTGTAACTGGATTTGTTATCTAACTAATCTGTTGAATAGATAGTTATAACTACTAATCATGTCACGACTCAACCTCGTAGGCCACGACTGGGGTCCGACCTGGACCCTCGTATACATAATTGTCAAATATAAGAACTACACAAGAACCCCAGTGGGTAATAACATTTTCATGTACATGTGGCCTCTTTCATTCATATCATATCATGAAAGGGCACGCAAGCCGATAAGGCTGCCATATCATAAGAACATTTACAACTGAACAAACTCACAACAACCCACATACACATGTCTACAGACCTCTAGGAGTATTAACTGTATCATATGGCGGGACATGGCCCCGTCGTACACTTAACCAATATGTACAAATGTACAACAAAATGCTAGTACCAAAATAGGGCTGACAAAGAGCACTGCCAACCAACAGGATGGATATCCTAGGCGAGCGGATCAGCAAACCGAGCGTCTGTACTTGCGGGCATGAAACGCAGCCCCCCGAAGAAAGAGGGGTCAGTACGAAAAATGTACCGAGTATATAAAGCATGGACTGTAATAAGTAAAGTCGTTACCAGAGCAGAATGTGCAAAAATGAGCAAAATATCTAGAATATCAAAATGCTTTTCATAATCACCGATAATGTATGCAGAAAAACACATGCCACATCCGGCCCCATTAAGGGACTCAGTGAACAAATACAAAACGTGGTCTCTGTCCCTTTACTGGCGCCACAACACATCATAACACCAGAGTAGGGAATATCTCCGTAACAGATTATATCATATCAGATGGTCATATTAGATCATATCATACCATATGTGTACATGGCACATCATAACTCCACAAAACCCATGTACAGGTCGTACCTGCCCCCTCACGTCGGGGCACGGCGAACAATGTAGAGAAGTACGCACGATAACAAAACCTGGCCCAGGCTCGGTGAAGGAAATATTGAGGCATCCACGAGTGGAGTAGTGAGAAACTATATGCAATTTAAATCATATTTGAGACTCGACGGAATAATCAAAATGAGCTTTCGTTCAAAATCGAGACAAAAGTCATATCAAGTACCTTTTGAAAGTCACTATGGACTATATCAAAATAGAACTTCTGGGAATCATATATATGTATCAAGGCATAACAAAATATCTTTTGGAAGTCGAAAAATTGGCCATCCTAGTGGCTTTAAGAATAGGACTTCTTGGGAATCATATGGAAATCATATACTTGTTTCGTAAAAACCATGCCAAAAAGGGAGATTAGCTTTATATACTTATGTCAAATCATGCTAAGAGAAGGAATAAGATTTACATACTTATGCCAAAGAAATACTAAAATAAAGTATAAGCCTTACATACGTATGCCAAAACATGCCAAAAGAAGGAAACGTTAGCTTTACATACTTATGCCAAAAGCATGCCAAAAGAAAGCTTCACATACCTCTGGTCGACTGCTTTTAGCCCGGCTTGTCTCGTTGTCCTCTGAACCTATTTAACACGAAGGTAATACTAATATTAGTAAACTTCAACTTTCCAGCTTCTAAATCCACAACCAAGCACCCATAGGAACCAACTCCTTATTCTCCTTTCTCGACTAGTCTCGACTAGTTTATTAATTAATTAAGAAGTTAACAGAATTCGGGCAGCATCTCTTCTATAACTTGTCCTATCCGAATTCCCACTTCCATACCTAATCACTACAGCCAACCAACAACAATAACCTACAACTCATATACACATAAACATGGCAACATTACACAACATAGGCTCTAAGCAACTTACTTAACATTACGATATCAAAATAGGGTCTTTAGCCTTTATTTCATAAAACCTTTAATCGTGCGGAACGGAGGGTCGTGTGGCTGCAACCAGCAACTCCCACACCTCTTTTAAAATGCCTTTAGGTCCTGCAACACACCATCACACACCTGCAACAGCCCCCACACGCACAACGCCTTATTTCGACTACAATTTAACTATAGCGATTCCAATTTGGTTTATTTCGGACGTCAAGTATATTTATCATATTTTCATATTTCCTGCCACTTACACAATGTATAATACCCTCTATAACAACACCATAAACTCCAATTTAAAAGGAAAGGCCTTACCTTACATTAAACTCATCAAACTCGCCAAAACTATCAAAGCGTGAAATCTGGACAGCCCACTGTCTTATATTGTCGCTTAGTTTCGAAGGGGTAATTGAGGGAAACAGGATTTGTGGCCTCAATGAAAGTTATATACATGTGTATCAAGGTCGCAAACAATTTTGAATTACCCTTACAGCAATTTTGTACGAAAATATATGCCCAAAATACTCACAGCTCTTCGTGTAGGATTTCCAAAACAAAATCTGGGCAGCACCTCCCCCATACTTCATCACCCTTTTTCGAGCAGAGAAAATCAAAACTGGGTTTTATAGGCTAAATGAAAGTTGTATCCCTATGAAATAAATTTCCAAAATATCTTGAATCACTCAAAAAGAAGCCTTACACAAGGAGTTATACTCGTATTACCAACTTAGTGTTTCTCCAAACCATGGCTGCCTTTGCTTTCTTCTCCACGTTTTTCTCTCTATTTTTGTTCAAGTTTTTGGCTAAAAATGACTTAATAGTCCTCCATACATAGATATATATCTTTTTAGAGAGTGACACATGTCAGCTCCTAAGGGTGACACGTGTCATACCCTGAGGCAGCCACCTTAATTATGCAACCAATCCATGGTTGCCATGTGGAAGGTGGGGTCCACCCCATGGTATGTCACCTGCTGCCATGTGTCACTTTCATGTGATGCCATGTGTACCTATCATGTGCTGCCATGTGTTAAGTAGGTGAGTCACCTACTTGCTTCAAGTAGGTGCGTTGTTTCCTTATTTCTCTTCCGTGGGTTCGTAATTTCGTCGCACTTTAAGAGCCTATGTATTCCTTGCTACTTAGTCTCAACACGCACTCGAGTAGCTTAAGTATGTAAGACCTCCAAGTTGGTAGTTTACGCGAGTCAATCGAGTCTTACGACTCATTTCTCGGCCTCCAACTCCTTCCAATTTTTTTAACCTTATTTCCAATCTTCCTTATTATGAAGCATTTCGTTCTCCTTTACTTGGAGTTATTTGATAGCATTATAAACTATCCGACTCACATAACGACTTTTAAGAAACTTAAGAGCCTTCCCAGAAACTTGAGAAGCTTAAGAAGCATTCTAAGGTACCAAAGTACGGGGTGTAACAAATCAATAATTGACTAATCTACCCTTGCTTCTAACTAACTTCTCATTAACACACTAATATTCTTATCGGCTTTTATATCACAACACTCCCCTTCAAGCTAGGAGGTGCAAAGATATTCAAAACTCCTAGCTTGAATAGAAGGTTTCATGTTGAACTCTAGACACTACTTTGGTTAATACATCTGCAGGTTGTTCCTGAGTTGGCAGATAGTTCACTTTGATCAAACCTTGTTGTAACCTTTCTCTAATGAAGTGACAATCTATTTCTATGTATTTTGTCCTTTCATGGTATACTGGATTTGCTGCAATCTGAATTGCAGCCTTGCTATCACTATACACTTGCACTGGCAACTTAACTTCAGCCTCTACTTTTTTCAGCATTCCAAGCAACCATACCAATTCTGATACAGTAGAAGCCATGCTCCTATACTCAGCCTCAGCTGAGCTCCTTGATATTGTGGTCTGCTTCTTGTCCTTCCATGATACCAAAGACTTTCCAATCTTAACATATAACCTGTAACAAACTTTTTGGTGAGTGGACAAGGCCCAATCTGTGTCACAAAATGTAGTAACCTGATTATCTGAGCAACTAGACAGTAGTATGCCTTGTCCAGGTTGCCTCTTTAAGTGCCTGACTACTCTCAATGCAGCATCTAAGTGTGACTTTTTTAGTTGATGTAGAAACTGACTCAATGTCTGAGTACTAAAAGCTATGTCTGGTCTTGTCATATTGAGATACAAGAGCTTGCCTATCAATCTTTGATACATTGTTTGATCTACTAAGGGATCATCTGATTCTTCTTGCTTCTTATTCACATGCTCATCATACTGTTTTGATGTTAATTTGATATTAACATCTATAAGTGTTCCTGCAGGCTTAGCTGCTGTCATGCCTGCCTCTACTATAAGCTCAAGAGCATACTTTCTCTGATGCATTAGTATTCCTTCTGTTGACCTTGTAAATTCAATTCCCCAAAAATATTTGAGTTCCCCCAAGTCTTTCATCTTAAAGGCCTGTTGTAAAGCCTTCTTTATATCTTCTATCAACTTCAGACTGTTGTCAGTTATCAACATGTCATCTACATACACAAGTATAATTACAATTCCTTCTATTGATTTATTGATGAACAAAGAATAATCATATTGACTCTGTTTAAACTTGAGATCAATAAGAGCTTCAGTAAGCTTGTAATTCCATTGCCTTGGGGCTTGCTTGAGTCCATATAAGGAATTTGTCAGTCTGCACACCTTTTTCCCTTAACTGACAAATTTCTGAGAAAGGTGCATATAGATTTCATCATCCAAATCTCCTTGAAGAAATGCATTAAAGACATCCATTTGATGTATATGCCACTGTCTGGAGGCTGCAAGAGACAATATAGATCTCACTATAACCATCTTCACAACTGGAGAGAAAGTTTCTTTGTAATCAATCCCTTCTTGCTGACTATACCCCTTTGCAACCAACCTTGCTTTGAACCTTTCTATTTTTCCTGTAGATTTGTACTTAACTTTATAAATTCATCTGCACCAATAGGTCTTTTTTTTGGTGGTAAGTCAGTGATCTCCCAGGTCTTGTTACTTTCCAAAGCCTAAATCTCAGCTTGCATAGCATCAACCCATCTAGGGTCCTTAATAGCTTCTGAATAAATATTAGGTTCTATCACAGTGGAGGTAGAAACAATATAGCACTGATAGGAAGGGAATAAATGAGAGTATCTTACATAGTTAGACAAGGGATACTGCACATCTGTGGTGGTAGTAAGGGACACAAAATCCTTCAACCAAGTAGGAGCTTGTTTAGGACTAGTAGACCTTCTAGTAATAGGAGGAACTCCCTCAGAGGAAGAATGAGTAAGGACTGATTCTTCAGGACCAACTACATTAGTAGGCATACTTGGGAGTTCAGTATTATCAAGTACCTCAGAAGAATCAAGATTCACAGCATTCTGCTCTACAGTAGCCTGTACCTCATCTGTAATTACACCTTCTGATGATGTAGTGGTACTTCTGAGTGACAAAGGAAAAAGGATGCATGTACTCTTGAACATCTTCTCCTAACCCCTGACATGTATCTACAACTAGGTGATATGTGGCATGACTATCAGAAGTGGCAAAAGGAAATATATCTTCCCTGAAAATAACATCTCTACTTGTAAAGAAGGATCTGGTAGTTAGATCAAATAAAATATATCCTTTTTATACTTCAGAGTAACCCATATGAACTGCTGACCTTGATCTGAGCATTAGTTTATCATGTTCAATGAGATTCTTAGCAAACACCAGGCATCCAAGTGTCCTCAACTGAGACAGCATTAGTTTGATACCATATAGCCTTTCAAAAGGAGTGTGATACTCAAGTACACTACTGGGTAGCCTGTTAATTAGATAAGCTACAGCTAATACACAGTGTCCTCAATACTTAATAGGTATTTTAGATTGAAACCTTAGAGCTCTTGTTACCTCTAGCAGATGTTTGTACTTCCTCTCAGCAACACCATTTTGGAGAGGGGTATAGGGACAAGACCTTTGATGGACAATTCCAAAATTAGTAAACATATTAGCACATACTGAATTGAAAATTTTTGTGCCATTGTTAGATCTTAGGACATTTACTTGTTTATCAAATTGATTTCTAACATACTGGAAAAACATTCGAAAAGACACACATACATCTGACTTCTGTTTAAGCAGAAATAACTAGGTCATTCTGGAGAAATCATCAAATATTGTAAGAAAGTACTTATTACCATCAAATATAGCTGTATTATAGGGTCCCAGAGATTAACATGTATTAAGTCAAAAAAGCTATTACTTCTGATACTACTAGAAGGAAAAACAAGTCTTGTTTGTTTGGCAAAGGGACAAACTAAGAACTTAGACACTTTACACAAGCTTTGTTTATTTATATCAAACATCTTAGCAAGTACTATTGAGGACACATGTCCAAGTCTTTTATGCTATAGCTCTATATCTGACTCCTGAATCTTTGCATGAACTTTATCCATAACAAATACAGTCTCCTGAAAATCATTGATATTTCTTTGAGTTAGTGTGCTCCACAATAGATACAAACCTCCTTCTTCTTTACCAACTTCCTTCGCCTTCCCAATATGAAGCTCCTAGAAAACACAGAAATCAAGGAAGAAAGAGACTGAACATCCTAACTCTTTTGTGATTTTGCTGATAGACATGAGATTATACTTGAACTCAGGTATATGAAATACATTGGTAATCACACTTCTAGCTGATAAACTACAAGAACCAATATGAGTCACTTTAGTAGTACCACTATTTGGAAAACAAACATCTTTAGGAACAACTAGCTTTGACACAGAACCTTTTGTCAGCATATCTAGACTGGAAACCATATGATTTGTTGTATCTATATCTACAATCCATACTTCACTAGTTGCATTAACAAATAAGTCTTTACATGTTGCATTTTTCATATTGCAATGAGATGTAGTGGCCTCTGATTTCTAATTCATCATGTTGAAAATATGTTCATACTGATCCTTTATAAATGTACATTCCTAAAGTAACTGCCTGACATCTTTCCTAGCTTGACTTATAGGCTTAGTATGTGTAGTCACCTCAGTTGAAGCTCCATTAGTGTTTTGTTGATGATCAAATTTCCTTCCCCACACAGGTGCATAAGCATCACTCAGATTTGTGTTTAGACCATAGGAGAAATGAGCTTGACCTGGTTCCTGAGTTTGACCAGAAGAACCTTTTGAATCAGCATAAGTAGTGTTTGCAATTTGTACCTTTCTCCTGGACTTGAAATCAGGTGGATATCCAACAACCTTATAACAAAACTCTTTGGTGTGACCTTTACACTTACAGAAATCACAGATTAAGAGTGTATTTTTCTTGAACCTCTGACTAACACCTAAATAACTACCAACTTTAGAGTAATTAGCAGCAGACTCTAAGGTATAAGAGTTTAGTCCCAAATTACTGATACATGCAATAATAAATTTTTGGCTCTCATCTCTTACTACCATGGCATATGCCTGATTGATAGTTGGTAGTGGATCTATCATGAGAATCTGACTCCTAGCTTGATGATATGACTCATTTAGTCACATTAAAAACTGATATACCTTTTGTCTATTCATGTGAGCTACAAACCCTCTGAATTTCTCACAGTTACAGTAGGGAGAAGGCACTAACACTTCAAACTCATCCCATAAGGTTTTTAGCCTAGTATAATATACAAAAATAAAAGTAGTACCCTACTGTAAAGTGGCAATATCTTTGTGTAAACTATAGGTCCTTGATCTATCTACTCTATCAAATCTCTCTTGCAAATTAGTCCACACATTCAAAGCGCTTAAAGCAAATATAATTCCACTGAGTAAACTCTTTGAAATTGAATTCATTAACCAGAATAAAACAATAACATTCACCATTTCCCATTGCCCCCACAGTTCTTCACCATACATTTCCTTTCTACATGTTTCATAAACTAATCCTAACTTGTTCTTTCCTAACAAAGCTAGTTTAATTGATCGATTCCATAAGATGTAGTTCTCCACACCAAGCAGCTGAAATGAGATAATGCTAATTTCACTTACATCGGTAGGGCTAAGAAATAGATGATGATTATAGTCAATACCTTGTCCTTGTATGGAATTAGTATTAGAAGAGAAAGATATACCAACTCGTTGAGCATTATTGTGGTTCTGATTGAGATTCTAAGATGAATCTAGTGCTGTTTCACCTGACATTTCTTCAATTTCTGGAAGTACTAAATTTCTTTGAAATTTTGTTGCAAAAGTAAATGCTGAATGCAGATTTCAGCTTCAATGGAGCTTCGATCTACAGATCAATCTTAAAATTGGATGAATCTATGAATTTATTTTCGATTCTTTGACTCAAAAACTAGATCACTTCTCACAGTAATCAATGTGACAAAGCTTTAATACCATGAACGTAAGTGAGGAGTCTACAAAAGAAGAAGAAGAACATCTATTGAACTCTCATTGAATTAATCTCAAAGTTCACTTATTACAATAGCTAACTGCTGTATATATAGCAGTGGTTAGTTTGTAACTGAATTTTTTCTAACTAATCTGTTGAATAATTAGTTATAACTACTAATTAGTAATTGAGTAATCTACCCTTGCTTCTAACTAACTTCTCATTAACACACTAATCTTCTTATCAGCATTTATATCATAACAAAAGGGAAAGCTCAAATCAATTCCTTATGCGAGAAATTATCCAAAAAATGAATTTCTTCGATTATCCTGTAATGGTGGCTTGAATGAAATTGATGGTTTAGAGGGAGTAGTCCTTGGTTCTTTGCAGTAGTTTATGCATATTTCCGCAAGTACTTGTACTAACATATTAAAATATAATGTTGAATGTACTATTCGTCTTCACAACTATGAAGCATATTCAATTAGGAAGGCACTTTTTCTATTTCTTGACCACAATAAAATTGCAATAATAGTTCTTGATGATCCCGTTAAAATTTAGTAAGTTCGATGAATGCAATTTGTACAAAAGAGGATCTCATATCTCGACACTTATGATGGAAGAACAATCGGCTAACCTTATTCCCTCATCAAATCTGACTTAGATTTCAAATTTGATGTTTAAGATGTGTTCATAATTACTCGTTGTAAAAATAGGGGCGTGTTGGAGTAATAAAGAACAGGGAGAAGCACAAGGATAGCATTGGGGCAGTCACATTCGGAATGCCCTAGGGCATAAGTTTGCTATCCAATTGGGAAATGTGTTCATTATTACTCTATCAAAGGTAGAACTAAACTAAGGTTGTTTGAGTCTCTGTCTAAAGACAATGTTTCGATATAATGACCCTAAAGGACATTTTTGACAAAATTATCATTTTAACCCTCCTTTCAGTTGCCCCGAGTCATTTTAGATTGAGTTTAAAAGTTGTTTTTGGAAATCTAGTGAAAATTCGAGGTTTTGCTAGAGAAATGAGTTTTAAAGGCTTAAGTTATCAAATTTTGAGTTTCAGAGTCATTTGGAGTTTTGAGTCTCAAAATGGAATTTCCTTAATTCCATCAGTTCCGAAATGTGAAAATTAGAAATCCTTCTCACTTTTTTGATGCGAATTGAATACGCAGCTCTAGAAGAGTTGTCGAAATTAGATTTGAAGTTGAAATGTAGAATTTAGGTCCGAAGTTAGAAATAAAGTTAAAGTTTGATCCAAGTTTGACTTTGGTCTACATTTGGAGTTCGGATGCTCAGATTGGATTTTTGATGGTTCCAATAGTTTTGGGAGGTGATTCTAATGCTAGAAAGAGACTCGTTGTAATTTTTGGAAGTCTCAAGCTCGTTTTGATATTTTGAAGGCCTAAGTTAGTTTAGTTACGACTTTTCGAGTTTTGGGTCAAAGAGACTTTGAATTCAAATTTTGTCGGTTCCATTGAATCCAAAATATCATTTTCAAACTAGTAGCATATTTGGTTTGTGTTCTTGAAGTACCGGATGAGTTTTGGGTGAGTTTTTAAGTTTCTTGTGTGCTTTGGTGCTGTTTCAGCAAATTGTGGCAACTAAAAGGTTCATTATTAGTTTTAAAGATCGAAAAATTATTCTGAAACTGCTGAAATTTTGAGCATGAATTATAGGACTTATCTGTAAAGTTTGGTGTATTTTTGCTAACCGAGATTGAACTTTTATCGCAGAATAAGAAATAATTATTTACCGAGTATAAATGATATTTGACTAGGCAAACGAGTTCAAAATTGAGTTTCGATTGAAGGAGCAGGTCCGTATTATTATTTAATACATATAGAAAAAATAATTGGGTCATTTCGCTATCATATGAGGAATTTACGGTTCTTTTAGTAAAAATATAAGTTGTAGATTTTCTGGTGCAAACAGAGCTGTACAGGTATATAAATTTCAGACTATGTTCATTTGGTATTTTGAGCATATCGGGAGTTTTAGAGCTCGGAATAAAGTAATTCTTACAGATTTTTTCTTGATATAATATGGTGGTTAGTATACAATCCTCAGTTCGATATTTTCTCATGATTTCTTTATCTGGTTTTCTTTCCCTATCCGTATATTTCTTATCAAAAATTGGAGTTTTATCAATTTGAATTCCATTTTTGATGAAAAAGGTATATTTAGGATCCTTATGTTATGGGTAACCTGATTTTGGTATAATTTTGTTGATTTATCAATTATTTTCATCATATTAATAGTGTATAATTTGGATTTTCCCGGTAAAGGTAAAGTTTGCTAATTTGAGGATTTCAAGGTTGATTTTAACTTCATTTTTGATGAAATTTCACATTTTAAATTTTCTAAACATGGGTAAGATATTTTTCAAAAAATATTTTAGATTTGAGTCGGGGTTTCAGATGCGGATATTGGGGGTTGTCTCAAGAACATGAATTTTAATAAAATTGGTGTTTGAGGGCTGATTTCAACTCTAAATTCAAATTAGTTTTCAATATTAGTTTTTTAGGTATTTCAGGTCAGTTTCAATCCGATTTACAAAAATATTGATTTGGGTATCGTTAGACTCGTGTTCTTATTGGGGTTGCATATTTGAATAGAATATCTTGATTCGAAGTACCAACGTAAGGGCAAGGCTCAAGTTTTGTACTAGTGGATCAGATTCGAGGCAAGTGAATTTCTAAACCTATTCTAAAGCTTGTAGGATCATGTATTAGTGTCTTATGTATTGAGGATTGATAAAAAGTGATGTTAGAAACTATTGATATTCAAATGAACTTGATGATAAAGAGTTGGATAATAAATGGAAAAATTGAGATGCGATGACATGTAGTGTTTGATGTGATAGAGTCTTAG
This sequence comes from Solanum dulcamara, assembly GCF_947179165.1. Taxonomy (NCBI): domain Eukaryota; kingdom Viridiplantae; phylum Streptophyta; class Magnoliopsida; order Solanales; family Solanaceae; genus Solanum; species Solanum dulcamara. The sequence goes on along the minus strand of NC_077247.1, from coordinate 22,694,646 downwards.
GCTTGTTGTGAATATTTGGATATATTTATATGTTGTTGATATGAGACTGATTAATTGGGTGATTGTGGACTATATGACATTATATGTGAATATCCATTCTATTTTTCACTCATTACTTGTACATACACTTATTAGTGATGGCTGAGAAAGTGATATGAGCGAGATACTGGATATTGGGACCTAGGTTTCTACTAGTCAACGTAATTTGATGAGGTATTTTTCGGCGGCCGAGGTCTTTTACGATAGATATTATGGCCGAGGTCTTTTCCGATGGATGTTATAGCTGAGGTATCTTCCGATAGATACATGATCAATGTGAGGCCTCCATGGGTTCCGATCTAAGGTGATCAACGGATGTGTATCATTAGGGCATACATGCATCACGATATGTGACATTGCATTGCATTTTGTTGCATCATATATCTTTTTCCATTATGGACATTTTAACCCTGATATTCCCCTGATCTGTATTATTGATTGTGCTGATTTGCTTAGGAATTGAATTGTACTATTGTTGAGGTATATGAATACTGTGCTGTTAGAACTGTTAGACTGGCTGATTTTTCTGTGCAGGTTGTAGTCTGGGGGTTGGATGGTGTGGCAGGAGTACGTGTATTAGACTAGCTTTGCTTAGTCTTAGTTGTTTACTTTTGGGGTATCGCGTTGTTGGTACTCATCCCTTGCTAACTACACTTGTGTAGGTTCTGAGCCCGGACAGTAACCCAACTTTTTTTATTTTCATCTAAGGCTTTCTGAGGTGATTCGAGAGGTAGTTGTTGACTCCGGCTATGTTTCCTACTCCTATTTACTTATTACTTTGTTCTATTTGAGATAAAGATTGAGACTTATATTTATTTCATATCTTGTAATTAGAAGGATTGTACAAGTGACAATCAGTCTGTGGAGATTTTGTAGTTGACTAAGTTATCACTTTATATATATTTATTTATCTAAACTGTCTTCTAATTTTATCTTCCGCATTTAGTGCATTTAGGCTGACTTGTCTGGTGGAAAAAGATAAGTGCCATCACGGTCGATTTTGGATCGTGACATTAGAAATAAATTTAACAAGTTGGTCCATGTTTCTCTTTGTTAATTTAGAGATAAACCAATCTTATTTTATTATTTTTATTTTAACATCTGTGTACTTAGTATGTTATTCCTAGCTTTTGTTTTTGTTGGAAAAAGAAGTTGACTTAGGCCAGGAATGTTATATATCTTCTTTTGAGACTTTTAACTTTTTTCAATAATTTCAATTCTTCAAATTTTATTTAATTTAAGACTTATTAATAAAAATAGTGAACAATTTAGTAAAGAAAAATATGAAAAATAAAAGTTATTTGATAATTACACAATTTATTGTTTCTATTCATATAAATTTGGTTATGGGGTGGGGAGAAAGGGAGAGGATAGAGTACATTTCATTGAGAAACAAGATAATTGTTGGATCTTTGTAAAGAATGATTTAATATGCTTGAACAAGACATCGCAATTTAAAATGATTAAAAATAATATTTTAATATTTTTTGTGCATCGTTTGATACGTATTTACTTTTTACCTTCTTTAAAAAAAAAAATTAATATTTAGTTTAAATGAAAAGAAAAATTCATTTTCAAACTGCTAAGATTTTTGAATTAAGAATTTATATAAAATTTAAATATATATTTAAAATAAAAAATTTATGATTATGATATGTTTAATAGAGAAAGCGATTGGATTGTGTAGAGAGAGAAACACGAGGAATCATTATTGTTGCTTCTGCTAATCATAGGTTGATGAAATTTTTATTTGAAAATAGATTTATAAAAATATCATTCAACTATAAGAATAAAATAGTAGTAAAATGCCATATAATTACACGATTATTTTAAACATATAGTTGATATATGATTTTTAGAAAAATTAAAAGATAAAATTTAAAAGTTTGAATAGCATGTCTACAATTTGACATTCAAGTGATTAAAATTTCTTATTTTTATGTTTTGCATTATCATAATCGTAGGACTTTTTTAAACTTCATTTTATTTTAATTTAGCAATTAGAGTTTCTTATATCTTTATTATTCTAACAAGAAGATAATATGAATTGTGTGAGAGTATTTATGATCTTGAATAATTTTAAAAATATATAAATTAAATAACGCTAAAAATTATTATTATCAAATTTAGACAATGAACTAAGCTTATATATTTATTTATTTATTTTCATAAGTATTTTATTATAACATGTCAAGGTGCTAAATGCTAATATTCTGTAATGTAAATTTTACAATATCATTTTATAGTAAGTTGAATTTTGAAATTGTCTATAAATCAGTATTTACAATTACATTATTAACTGATCACGCAACACGTGGGTAGATATACTAGTATATATAACAGGAGAGGTGGTATCCTACGTGTCAACACCACATAAATAAGATTTTTTAAATAGTTAAAATCAATTACATGTATAATAGAATTAAATAATAAATTTAATGGGAAGTTATCATATTTTTAAAATTTACGTGTGTGATTTTTTTTGTGGGGGAAGTTATCATAATTTTAAATTGAAACATTTTAATTATATTTTCAAAACTCCTCCTTATTTATTGGAAAACAAATAATAATAAGGAAAAAGGGCCAAAAATAACCCTACCCTATTGAAAATGGCTCAAAAATACCGTTCACTTCCATCTTTTGGTCTAAAATTACCCTCCACCTTTGTTTTTGGTACAAAGATACCCCTTCTTTCATCTTTTAGTCTAAAATTGCTCTCAAACTAAATTTAATTAAATTGAATTCTTTTATTAATTAGCTAAAAAAATTTATTTGTTCTAAAAGACAATTTTTTATTTATTAAAATTTTTAATATTAGCTCATCCCAAAATATTTAAGTCTAACGTAAAATAAAATAAGAAATTTATTTTTTAAAATGAAGAATAAAATTCTTATTCTTATTATTATAATAATACAATAAAATTCTTAAAATTTAACCTTTAATATAGTAAGTTTTCCTTCAAAACTGATTTTCCTTCAACGTTTCCACTCTTTCAACACTTATTGCCTTTTGAAAATTTATTTTTTCTTCTGCAATTTGACTCCCCCCTTGTAAAACCACCTAAAAATGTTGTATATGGTGTTCCAATTCTCGATGTAAATAATATTGCTTTTGTATTTTGGGCATAACTTTTCATATACTGGTCTAAACCACCTAGTTTTACTATATTGTCAATAAAGTTTGACTTGAAAGCTTTGAATCCAAATAAATATTTATGAAAATAATGTCTGATAAAAAGGGAGTCTTATAAAATAAAAGAATGATGAAATGCTATGAATGATGAATTCTTTATGCTATAAGGACAATTCTTGCATATTTGAATCACTAAAGATTTTAATGAGCTATTCCACCGAATGTGATGTTTTGAATTCTCAAGCTATAAGCTATGACTATTTTAAAGTATTAAACTATTCCGTAGAATTGACTTAGCACCGAATAAGGTGGATTCGATAAGGGAATCCTAATAGCAACCCCTTGTCTCATTAACTATGTGCCAACATAGGAGCCCTTGTAGGCTTAGGCTAATGGATCCACAAATACCCTTAAAGGTAAAGTTAAGGAAATGAATGAAGTTGATGGAGTTCTACCTGGCAAGTAGTCTCCCCGACCAACGTAGGGGGTTATGTTGGATTTCATGTAATAGCTCGCATGGTCTTAAATGTCGGTTACAGTCATCTTACCACAAAATGAATGTTTTGAAGGATATCTATATGATTGATTATGCATGCATTGCATTATATTTCATATTACATAAATGTTTTAATATTTCCTCAATGTTCATGCATGCCTACATACTTAGTACATTCAAAGTACTAACGCATACTCTTTTGCCTACATGATATCACCATGTAGGGACCGGTGTTCCTCCTCGTTCTCTACCGGTGCTTCTCCTCATTCTCCTCCATGTGGCTAGTTGAGATTTTTTTTGAAGACTACTTTTGGTGAGTTCCCATGTTTCGGGAACAATACTCATTTATCTTTCTAGCTTATGATATGTTGAGATCTTTAGACACTTATTATGGCATTTCTTTCTACTATGATTGAGGGTGAGCTCAGAACTTGTCTTAGCCCCATTAAATTTAAAAGTTAGAGGTATTGTTGGATATATGTAAGTTGGAGATTTACTATTATGATTCTCGCTTGTTTATTTATTGTCATTACCTATGAAAGGCTAAAAGAATGCTAAGAGGCTTATTTGATGTACTTTCGGGTTCCTCATTCTCCATGTCACATCTAGGCCCTAGGCTTGTGTAATGACAAACTTGATATCAGAGCCTGAGGTTTTGAATGGTCCTCGGAGTCCAACATACCACGTCAAATAGAATCTTGTTCATAGTTGTGAAGCGCGCCATAACTATGAACAGGAGACTATGGGACGTTTAGAAAAGTTTTCACTTCTTTTAAATTAATGTCATGCCTTAGAGTGTCCTAAGCTTTCCTCTAACTAACAACCCATTTCGTGTTCTCTGGATAATGACTCGTGGAAGAGCACCTCCAAGAGCAAGGATTGACGATGAGGACCAAGATCTTCTGGTTCCCAATGCCCCACATAAGGTGTAGCCCATGCCGAGTTTCGCAATATCATTACTTTGATGACTCAAGTCGTATCCAACCAAGGTTATCAAGGTGTTCCTCCTCTCCAAATGCAAAATTTGGTCTCTAGGATTCAGGATTTCCAAAGGATAAATCCACCCGAGTTCGATGGTTCTAAACTAAATAATGACCCTATAGAGTTCATTGATGAGGTGTACCTGATTGTGGCCATCATAGGTGTGACACCGAATGAGAAGGCCGAGCTAGTGGCCTATCAATTCAAAGGTGTGGCTCGAGTGTGGTACGAATAATGGGTTGTTGAGAGGGATGAAGAAATGGGGTCACTAGGATAGGAAGAGTTCAAATGTGCCTTCCTAGACCTCTTCTTCCCATTGGAGCTAAGGGAGACCAAAATCTAAATGTTCATCAACCTCTGTCAAGGAAATATGAGCATGAGGGAGTATGCTCTCAAATTCACTAAGTTGTCAAAGTATGTTCCCTTCATGGTCTCTGACCCAAGAGCTAGGATGAGCAAGTTTATTTCCGGTGTCTCAAGCTTGGTGTGTAAAACGACCATGTTGGTCAAGGATATGGACATATCTTGGTTAATGACTTAAGCAGAATAAATTGAAGAAGAGAAGCTGAGAGAGAGATCAATGGGGTTCAAAAAGGCTAGAGTATATGGTGGAGGGTTTAACCCTCAAAGGTCCGATTATGGTAACAATGGCAAAGGCCAAGGTGGGAAATACCCATTTTAATTTTAGGATTGATGTGTGAGAAATGTTGACTTGTGTTGAATCACGGATTTCTTGCTCTTCAACTTTTGTACCCTCATTCTTCTTAGATGCATAAGAAGTTCTCAATTTCTTTGAAAGAATGAGGAAAAACTAAAAACTTCAAAGACAGGACCGACCCATGAAATATATGAGAACCCTTCCACAAATATTCTGCAGTAACCAGCCAGTGATACGACCAAATTACACTTCGTCAAAGAGATATAAAGCAGTCATTGTCAAATATAGATCCCAACTAGGTTGGGGTCAAATCCCACGGGGAATAAGGCTACAACTAAACTGTATGCAGTTATTTTACTATTAGTTACTTATTTCCAAAATAAAGTGGGAAATATGAGAGATTTTAGGATGTAATTTTCAATCTCAAAATGCAATAAAAGATGATTCATAATAGCTTGAATTAGATATTTATGAGAGAATTACCAGATTTGTGTTTATCAAGACTATTTGACCAATGCTCGGGTTAATATAGAATAACTCTCCGCATTGCATGTACATCATCTTATCAATATTTTAATACACGTAAGCATTTCTCAACCATCTTGAATTCATGTCATTTCTATTCTTTTGAACTAAAACTATTTCATTTTGATCAATGATAATTACTCAAAGTAGTTAATCTTGTTACAACATTAACTATTACAACATTAACTATTAGACGAATCTAGAGTATGAATTATTATCGTTAATTCCTTTCCCAGATTTTACACTTCTTACTCAAACAAGTCAAACCCAGGACATGTTATAATGTTTGCAACCATTAAAAATCAGTAAATATGAAAGAATTTAGAAGATGCACAATGCAATACTCAAATTATTCCGTACAAAACCCAATTTAAGGTCAAGTCATCATGGATTCCACAATCCTAGGTTGTGCGGTTTAGCCACTCATGATTATGAAGATGATGAATTTAATTGCATTCATCTAAGAAATAGTTACTTACAAAAGATGAAACAATCAACACTTTGATTGCACAATTCAAAGTTCTCATTCAAAAATACTTCTTCAAGCAATACTCACTCTGCTTATTCCAAAAACAAGATGTTGAAATAAAACCTAAAAGTTGATATTTATAGTCTTAGGAAATAGGAAATTTAAAATTCAAAAATTGTTTTTCGACCTCTGCTTGACGGTAGGTCTGACGGCCCGTCACATATGCGACGGTCTTTCCCTCGCGCCGTTAGTGCTATCTAGTGTTGATGGTTTAAGGGCATGTTCTAATGATGAGAATTATGCTCGTCAATTATGCAACAGTCCATCAAAATTTTCGTCATAACTCTTCTTCTTTATGTCTCTTTTATTTAATTCCGACAGTGGAATTGATAGCCCGTCAGAGATGCGACGGTCCCTCAGATTTGCTGTCATAACTCATCAACTTTGGCCTCTAATCTGTTTAAGCCTGAAAATGGAGGTGACAGCCCATCATGGTTGTAATGGTCTGTCATACCTGTCATCAGGTGTCTATTTTGCAGCTCTTTGTATTTTGCATCTCTTTATTTTATTTTGCATTATTTTCCTTTTCCACTGATTTTCTACCTTGACACAGTAGAAAGACTATTAAAACTCCATATTGTTCCTTAAGAACTAGTATTTATTCATTGTTTAACACATCAAATGTGCCATCAAATACTGGCCCATCGGCCAAACCTAAGAAACTCCTTATGTCAATCACAGATGTGGGCCTTGTCCAATTTGTAACTGTTTCTATCTTCTGTTAATCAACTCGGATACTTTTAAGGGATATAATATGCCTAAAAATTCCACCGATGAAAGCTAAAATTTACACTTCAAAAACTTAGCATATGACTCTCGGTCCTTGAGAGTTTGGAGGAAAATTATTAGATGGTTGGCATGCTCTTCCTCATTTCTTGAGTAGATCAAAATATCGTCAATGAACACAATAAAAAACATATTTAGATACTGTTTAAACACTATATTGATGAGATCTATGAATATTGCAGGAGGTTAGTCAAACCAAAGGACATAATAAAGAACTCATAGTGACCATAACTGGTTCTAAAGGCTTTCTTCAAGATTTCACTTTCTCTCACTTTCCACTGATGATAGTTGTATCTGAGGTCTATTCTAGAAAAACAAGTATCACCCTGAAGTTTGTCGAACAGGTCATCAATTCTAGGAAGATGATATTTATTCTTTATGGTGACCTTGTTCAACTGACGGTAGTCAATACACTTTCAAAGAGAACCATCTTGAACTAATGAAATCCTTATATAATAGATCTTTTAGTTGCTCTCTTAACTCTTTCAACTCTGTTCGAGCCATTATATATGAAGGAATAGAGATAGACTAAGTATCAAAAAGGACATCTATCCCAAAGTCTATCTCCCTTTCAGGAGGGCTTCAGGTAGATCATCAGGAAAGACTTCTAGGAACTCATTCACTACTAGTACTAACTGAATGGATGGTGTCTCAACACTAAAGTCTCTGACTCGAAAAATGTGATAGATACATCCCTTGGAAACTAACTTTATAACCTTAAGGTATGAGACAAAACGACCCTTAGGCACTGTGAGTCTATTCAAGCTAAAAGAGTTTAGAGATTGTACAATATCCATCTAATATAAAGACACCACAGCCGACTTAGTTGAGTTGGATATGGTAGATTTTAATTTCATTCTTGGTATGGACCAGGCTTATGCTTGTTATGCCTCTTTTGATTGTACGACTCAAGTCATCAAATTCCAGTTTCCAAATAAGCCAATCATTGAGTAGAAGGGTAGTCCGGCAGTGCCTAAGGATTGTTTCATTTCATACCTTAAGCCTAGGAAGTTAGTTTCTAAGGGGTGTATCGACCATGTTGTTCGAGTTAGAGATGATAGTGTGGAGACTCTATCACTTCAGTCAGCTCTAGTTGTAAATAAGCTTCTTGATGATTTACCTAGAGTCCCTCCCGGCAGGGAGATAGACTTTGAAATAGATGTTCTTCCTGATATTCAGCCTATCTCTATTCCACCATATAGAATGGCTCCAGTCTAGTTAAAAGAGTTAAAAGAGCACTTGAATGATCTTCTTGATAAGAGATTTATCTGAAGGTGAGATACTTGGCCTAATAAATCCCTTATCAAGGAGATCTTTCAACTGCTTGTGCTCCCGAAAGTGAGATACTCGGCCTAATAAATCCCTTATCAAGAAGATCTTTCAAGTGCTCCTTTAACTCCTTTAACTCTTTTAACCTAGTTGAAGTCATTCTATATGGCACAATAGAGATGGATTAAATATCGGGAAGGACATCTTTCCCAAAGTCTATCTCTCTATCAAGAGGCACTCTAGGAAAATCATCGGGGAAGACTTTTAGAAATTCATTCACAACTAGAACTGATTGAAGGGATGGTGTCTCAACACTAGAGTTTCTAAATCAGGCAATGCGATGGATACATCCCTTGGAAACTAACTTTATGGCCTTAAGTTATGAGATAAAAAGACTCATATGCACTGCTAGACTACCCTTCCACTCTAAGACTGGCTCATTTGAATCTAAAACTTAACTACTCGGTTTCTACAATCAATTGAGGCATAACAAGCATGAGTCAATCCATGCCTAGAATGACATCAAAATCCACCATGTCTAACTCGACTAAGTCCGCTATGGTTACTTTATAATAGATTGATATGGTGAAACCTAGATAAAGTAAGGCATAAACATCAAGAAAAAAGTTTTCACCTAGATAAAGTAAGGCATAAAAATCAAGAGAAAAGACTTAAAGCATATCAATGATGACGACGGGTGAGTTCTCCTAATCTTGGCGACTAGACATAGCAAACAGACGGTTTAGAACCTCCAAATGTCCCTGAAGTAGCACTATTTGGGCAACTCTTCTTGATGAAGCCGCTAATTAAGACTGGGCCTTATTGCCCCTATTACTCTACTTCCATATCAGACAGTCTCTCAAAAAGTGAACCATATGTCCTTACTTGTAGAAACCACTTGTTCCATCATGACACTCCCCTAGATGAGTCCTACCACATTTATCACAAGGTGGGTTTTGCGAAGAACCCAAAGCTATACTACCTTGGGACTGAGAATCTTGAGCATTAAAGTTCTGACTACCCTGGTACTTTTGATCACTTATGTTACCCTATATAAGTTCATGCACTAATGATGGTGCATGTCCAGATGACCTCTTCTAAAAGAAAGACATGTTGCCATTATAACTTCTTTGTTGATTGGGCTCATGTCCTACCGACTTTACTCTCTTGCTCCAATGTTCCTCATGTACCTTTTCTTATCCTCCTCAATTTGTTGTGCATAAATATAATCCTAGAGATTTCCATATCTAAAATTAGCAAAGAAGCCTTGCACTCGTTCTTCACATGCTTGCCTAACCCAGAGATAATTTTTTCCATCTTGGACCTCACATTTGGTACCATCTCCGAAGCATATCTGGATAGCTGGATAAACTTGAGACTGTACTCTTTCACTATTAACTGTTCATGTTTAAAATTCACAAACTCTTCCACCTTTGCCTCCCTTAACTATTAGGGAAATAAGTGGTCCAAAAATGATCCTTCAAAGTCACCCCACATTATTGGTTCAATATGTTCACCACGACTCTCCTCCCACTGGTTGTACCATATGTTAGTTACATCCTTGAGTTGATAAGCAACAATTTCAACTCCTTCAGTCTCAGTTTCATGCATAGCCTTAAGGATTTTCCATATTTCATTTCATTAATAATGTTTTGAGCATCCTCTTCTACATTGGACACTGTGAAAACTAGTGGATTCATCCTCAAGAAATCCCTGATCTTTGTCGCAACTACTAACTCTTGGGGACTGGAGTTAATAATTGGAGTGCACTGGCGATCTGACTATATAGCCACCAACTATGTGAGCATCTAGATAGATCCTCTAAATTCTTCCTCTGAAGTGAGGGGAGGTGAGGAGCAGGTGTCTGTGGAATCCTTGTGGTGTTAATAAGCAACCCCAAGTTGTAAAACTAGTGCCGAGATCTGCTAAACGGTTCCCATTCTATGTCTGCATCTTAGTTGGTAGAGGCATAGCATTCCTTGGAACCCCAGTGTTTATGACATTTCTATGGATAGCGGTGAAATTTAGAGGCACAATCTAACAATGTGTGAACACACAAGTTACAAGAGACTTTTATAGAGTTAAACTCTATTTCACAAATTTAGAGTATGGAAGAAGGGTGATATTTCCTAATGTCCTGTAATCTTCCTATTATAGATGTGGTGCACTTCACACCAATAAGAAGGACTCTACTAGATATAGCTTCACAGACATCCTAGGACTCTTGAACCTTGTGCTCTGATACCAAGTTTGTCACACCTCGAGTGTTACAACCCAATCCTAGGGCCTAGATGTGACACGACGACCAAGAACCCAAAGAATCTCAACTAATCCATCTTAGCATAAATCTTATACAAAATGTAAATGAACATAATAGAATAAGTAGAAAATTAACTCAACATAGAAATCAAGGGGGAGTAAACCCAACTCAAATATGCAACATAGACTACATCATCTTTAAACGTCTAAACATGCCTCTATACTAGACTTGAAGGGGGCTTTAGGACAATCTCCTAGCTCACCCTAATCAAACGAGAAAGTCAAGTAGCAATATAAAAGAAAACTCGTGTCCTCGATGAATGAGGACTCACCAACACTTGAGAAACTAACTTAACTTTGGCCACAAATGAGAGGAGCGTAAGTATCATCCGTCCTTACATTTTTAGATAATGTAGGGAAAATATGTATTAGTGTCATGCCCTGGGAGGGTACCCTAGACATGGTCGACACTTGAAGACCATTGCTGGTCCCCAAGCAAACCACTTGGTCCAATCAGATATTCATTCAATCTTATTCCATCAGTAGAAGACTCAACTCACAAGAATATTATTCAAAAATAAGGTCAAAGGCCAACCACCTATCCAATCAACAACTAGGAAGAATGAAACTAGTCAAAATGAAACAAATCAATATCATCCACACTCCAGTATATGAAGACTCTATCAATAATCTAAGAGGTGTCATTGACAGGTTCATGGCTACCACAAATCAAATAAAGGAAAGCTAACTAAAAGCTGAAAAGATAACTGCGGTATCCTCCGAAAATAGGGAGGACTCACTAACTAGCTAGAAGCAAATAGATCCTCAACGGCACGTCTGTTGTTGATATCTAGTACCTGTCTCTACATCATGAAATGATGCAGGCCAAATGCCATCAGTACATAGAATGTACGAGTATGTAAAATGGTAGAATAAAACATGTATCAGGGTAGGATCAAATCAACTCAGAAGAAGGAACAACTAAATCAAGATGTCCTAAGTCTAAAAAAATATGATTTAGACAAGACCAATCATATACAACCCAATCCAATCCATTCCAATCCAACTAAAAGTACTATCAAGACCTATATAGAAGTTTCCCTTATTCGACAACTATTACTTATGAGATAGTGATAGTATAACAAGTCGACGTTGTTTCCACATCCGTTCATACCTTGCCAGGGTAGGAATAAATCAACAATCATGGATTTGTAACCAATCAAGTCATATCATGTTAGGACAGTAATTTGGGAAACATCCGACTTTAACGGTTCAATCCACTCCTATGTTTGGCAATGTAGTTATTGTGTTTGAGTTATTACTTACCCTTACCCAATTCGGTGCTTGATACTCCTTCCAAGACTCAATGCTTATAAAACTCTATCTAATCACTTCAATCTAGTCATATCGACAAGTCTCATTTGGACCCTTATGAATTCATCAATTTTATCACAATCAAACCTCTTGACCGATCATACTATCCAATCAATCCCAATCATATTTTTTCAAGAGTAATTTAGGTATGCATTTATGACAACAGTTAATCCTATCCAATCACTTCTCCATTCATTTAGCCAATCTTTTGGGGCTATCATGACTTATCAAGACTCTAAATCAATAATTAAGGATACTAAAAATATTTAAGTTTATAACAAAAATATGTATAACAACTCATACCAATCAACTCTTAGACCCAATCATAGTATAAGAATATTATAATATAGGAATCAATTCGGGTTCATGGGGTTGAAGACATGAAGCATTTATCAATTTCTCAACTTATCAATATCAATATAAAAAAATCAAGTTAGTAGATGTAAAAACTCATTAGGACATAGATCTAGCAAGAAATCTCAATTCCTATGAACATTCAACTCAAAGAAGATGCAGGGCACATGCGTGAATTCAATCCATGTTATGAGCAGGCTTACATACCTTAGAGTAAAACTTGAAGAAATCTTGATGTTAGGTCCTAAATGGAGAGTTTGAATCATTGAGTTTGAGAGAAAATTTGTTGTAGATGATTTGAGAGAGAAGAGGATGAAGTTTAGGGTTTTGGAGAGGCAAAAAACTGAAAAATAACTTCAAAACGCGTCCAACTTCGTCTATATATAATTAGGGAATAGTCCAAGTTACCCTTACTAAAATCTGGAAATTTTTGCACAAATTTGAACTATAAGGGAGCAGGTCCACGATGCAGAAGTGTTTCACCATAGTTCATATTTTTTCCGAAATTTCAAGTTGAATCAAAAACTGGCCGCGGACTTGGCGCGCACCTCTCTGGTTAACAAGACATAACTGTTTGCTCTAAACTTCACAAAATACAATCTTGGTGATGTTATAAAGAAGACCCAAAGACTTTTAATTTTAAAAGTTATGAGCTACTCAATTCATTATATTCTAGGAGATATGGTCGTTTAAAGTTGACCCTTATATGAATGCATTTGAAAACTTAACCGATAGAAATCCTTTGGACTTGGCTTGGTTTTAGGGATACCTTATGACTCTAAATCACATTTAATACACTTTAAATACTTATAAACTGATCCTACATCACATATACAATTTAAAGTCTTCGAGTTCAAGCCTATACGCACACAAATAATGGTTTGAATCTTAGCATAGAAATTTTGAGGTGTAACAGTTAGTATATAAAAGGTACTAAATATGTGAGATATGCATGAACAAGTAATAGGACGTGAGAAATATGACATAAGATGCATGACCAATCATAAATGAACTTGAATAAATCTTAAAAGCATTTGAAAATACATGAAAATGTATGGTTAATGCATCATAAAACCTCATAGTAAAACTTACATCTTTGCATATAACTTGTGTGGGATAAGACCTTTAAACGACATCTAAGACCATGCAAGTTATAACATGGAATCCGATGTAACTCCCACATCGAGAAGAGAGAGGCTACTTGTCAAGGTAAACTCCATGAGAACAACTTTGATATTATGAGCTATATGTGGATTCACTAGCTAAATCATTAGGCAACCTACGGTTGCAACGTAGTTTGGGACTTTAGGTTGTTATTAGGATTCCCTTGGGTAACTAACTACATTACCAAACCGAACCCACCTAAAGGTCCTCTCGGTTCTTAGACAATATCCCAGTGAAATTCATTAAAAATATAAAAACATCATCATTAACTTCATCATGAAAATAATCATTAGAGTAGCTCATTTACTCGGCGATTCATAAGAATCCATAAACTTTGGTGAGAATGGTCCTTATCACCCGTTAATAATGATTGTGTGAGAATGGTCCTTATCACACCATAATAACGTTCTTGGATCATCATTGACCATCATTTTAACTTTCATCATTCAATCATAAATCTCAACTCTTTCATAAAAGCTATCTTTGAAAATCATTGAATTTCATAATTATAATTCATGTAAATCATCATTGAACATAACGTTATGCACGGGCATTCATAAATCAACTTGAAATCATGAAATAAATGTAAAATCATGCTTATGGTGATCATTGAAAACAATTGAAAACATAATTGAAACAGCCTAATGCAATTCATCAAACTAGGGTTAGAAAACTAATAAAATTTATACATATCTTTGAGGAAAAACTTGGGATTCCATGGGTGAAATGAACCCATGGATCAATCCCCACATACCTTGATGAAATAAACTCAGAAATTGAAGAAGAAACTGATTGCTCTTGAAATCCTAGCTTGAGTTTGTGAGAGAACCTTGAGAGAATTGATTAATTTTGCCTTAGGAAATTTAGGAGAATGAATTAGAATAGGAGGGAAATTTGAAGGGTTGGGTATTTATAGGTTTTGAATTTGGCCATAAAAGTGCCTATGTTCTTTAACCTGAAATTGGGAAAAGACAATGTTAGCCTTTATTAAACTAGGAGCTTGGCCCTACGAATTGACACCTATGAGTGGTCAAAACCCCTATGACTCATCAACTTTGAGTCATTCTGCAGTTTTGAGAAGACCCTGGTTTCAAAGCCTCTGATCTTTCTCTATGAGTTATTCTTACGAATCATCAAAAGGTTTACGGGTTGTAGACCCAACTTGTCTTGCAACTTCCAAGAACCTGCAAATTTTGTAGTCTCTGAAGTTTCACTATGCGGTCACTTCACAATTCATCTTAGTGTCTATGAGTAATCAACATGACTTGTAGACCCTCTCTTTCCTTCAACTTATTCCTTCGATCAGCACCCTCCCTACGAGTCACTTCTACGACTCGTAGGGTGGGTTGTAAACCTGGGGTTTGTTCCTTTTTTTGAAATTTTTGCTTTATCCCAAACTTTTAATCTTCTGGAGTCTTACAATATCTCCCCCTTGGGAACGTTTGTCCTCGAATGAGATACAACTAGCATAGAAAGGACACAGAAAGAGGACTAGCAGCCCAACATGAATATAATGACATATGAAAATGCATAGAACATGAGATTTTTTCAAACTTAACATAAAACAGGAATTAAAAATCAATCTTCATGAACATGCATGCATATGAATGATATAGAAAGAACTAAATACATAAGCGTTCAATCGATTTGAATAAGGGAAACCTAATACCTTAAGCTTGATTGGAGGGAAAAAGGTACGGGTATCGCTTTATCATATCTAATTTTGCTTCCCAAGTAGCACTCTTTATTTGTTGATTTCTCCATAATATCTTTATGGACGCAACCTCTTTGTTCCTTAGCCTCTTCACTTGCCGGTCTAGAATTTCCATCAAAACTTCCTCATAAGTCAAATTCTCCTCAACACTCACATTTTCCAATGGAATAATGGAATTCGTATCATCCACAAACTTTCTTAACATGGATACATTAAACACCAGATGAACCATAGCTAACTCAAATGGAAACTCTAACTTATATGCCACCTTGCCAATACGTCTCAATATCTTATAAGGTCCAACATACCTAGGACTCAATATCCATTTCCTACCAAAATGCACAAAACCCTTCACGGGCAAAACATTCAAATAAATCCAATCATCCATATCAAATTCAAGGTCTGTTTTCCAAACATCCGAATAGGACTTTTGATGACTTTGAACCGTCTTCAACCTCTCTCTTATGAGTCTCACTTTCTCCATAGCATCCATCACCAAATAGGTACCAATCAATGTTATCTCACTTATTTCAAACTATCCCACTAGGGACCTATATCTTCTCTTATACAATACTTCAAAAGGAGCCATTTGGATGCTAGAGGGATAACTATTTTGTAGGAAAACTCAATCAATGGTAAATGCCCATCTCAACTTCCTTTAAAATCAATGACACATGCCCTCAACATATCCTCTAAAGTTTGAATCGTTCTTTCAATTTACCATCGGTTTGAGGGTGGAAAGCGGTACTTAGCTTAACTTTTATACCAAGACCCTTTTGAAATGACTTCCAAAAATGCGAAGTGAATTGAGTACCTCTATCATAGACAAGGGAATACCATGCAGCCTTACTAACTCACAAATATATAACTTAGCATAATCTTCGACACTTTAAGAAGTCATAGCAGATAGAAAGTGTGCCGACTTAGTCATCCGATCCACGAAAACTCAAATAGAATTATGTTGTTTATTAGTAAAAGGCAAACCCATCACAAAGTTCATATTCACATCTTCCCACTTCCAAGTTAGAATCTCGATATCTTGAGCTAAACCTCTCAATTTTTTATGCTCAACCTTAAAGTGTTGATAATTAGGACACACTTCCATATACTTCTCTATGTCCTTCTTAATTTTATTCCACCAATACACCTCTCTCAAGTCATGATAAATCTTGGTGCATCCCGGATGAATCGAATATCAAAAACTATAAGTCTTATCCAATATCAACTCGCTTAGACCATCAACATTTGGCACACAAAAATGACCTTGATAACAAAGCACACCATCTACCCTTTGGGAGAAATCCTCAATAACTTTTCTCATCAACCGACTTCTTTAATTCCACCAACACCGGATCGTTATCTTACTTTTCTTTAAACTCCACCACAAGAGACGATTCCAACCTATTTTGAATAAGAATACCTCCATCATTGGAATAAACCAACCGATACCTAAACGAGCCAATCTATGCACATCCTAAACCAATTCTTTTTTACTTTCCTCAAAATATGCAATACTATTCATGGACAATCTACTAAGTGCATCGGCAACTATATTAGCTTTACCCGAACGTACAACACACTCATATCATAGTCCTTCAATAATTCAAGCCATCTCTTTTGCCGAAGGTTCAAGCCCTTCAGCTTGAACACATATGGTAAACTCTTATAATTGGTGAACACATCCATATGGACACCATAAAGATAGTGTCAACAAATCTTCAAAGCAAACACCACTGCCACTAGTTCCAAATCATTAGTTGGATAATTTCTTTCATACACCTTGAGTTGCCTAGAAGCATAGGCCACCACCTTGCCATGTTGCATAAAAACACAACTAAGACCAACCCTTGAGGCATCACAATATATAACATAACCATTGGACCCTTTCGGTTAGGACAAAATAGAAATAGTAGTAAGATGCTCTTTCAACTCTTGGAAACTCTTCTCACAAGCTTTCGACAATTGAAACTTCACTTTCTTTTGAGTCAACTTAGTCAAATATGATGAAATTGATGAAAAACCTTCCATAAACCTTCTATAATATCTGGCTAATCCAAAGAAACTTCTAATATTCGTAGGAGACAATAGTCTAGCTCAATTTTTCACCACCTCTGTTTTCTTTGGATAAACCTTAATTCTCTCTTCGGACACCATATGACCGAGTAATGCAACCTTCCTAATCCAAAACTCACACTTATTGAACTTGGCAAATAATTTCTTGACCCTTAAATTTCTCAACATAATCCTCAAATGATTGGCATGCTCCTCCTCATTCTGAGAGTAAACCAAAATATCATCAATAAACACAATCAGAAACATGTTCAAATATTGCTTGAACACCCTATACATCAAGTCCATAAAGGCCTCAGAGGCATTAGTCGATCCAAATGACATAACTAAGAATTCATAATGGCTATACCTTGTTCAAAATTCTATCTTGGGAATATCACACTCCCTTACCCTTAGTTGGTGATAATCGGAATGGAGATCAATCTTAGAGAAGTAACTTGCCCTTTGCAATTGGTCAAATAAATCATCTATCCTCGAAATTAAATACTTGTTTTTTTGTGGTCACCTTGTTTAATTATTGGTAGTCAACACACATACGAAGCAGACAATCCTTCTTCCTTATAAATAAAATAGGAGCACCCCATGGGGATATACTTGGTCTAATAAACCTTTGTCCAATGAGTCTTTCAATTGATCTGTTAACTCTTTTAGTTCCGCTGGATCTATTTTGTAAGGAGGAATAGAAATAGGTTGAGTAACGGGAAGGAGATCTATGCCAAAATCAATTTCCCTTTCAGAAGAAATATCGGGTAGATCATTGACAAACACTAGAGTATGGGCTTCAAAATTAGTATCCCTAACCCTCACAAGATGGTAGATGCAACCCTTGGAAATTATTTTCTGAGCTTTAAGTCATGAGATGAATTGACCCTTAAACACGAAATTGCTACCATTCTATTCTAGCTATCTTAGTATACATCTTGTGAGGGTTAGGGTTAGGGATACAAATTCTGAAGCCCCTACTCTAGAGTCGGTCCCTAT
Source organism: Solanum dulcamara (assembly GCF_947179165.1). Lineage (NCBI taxonomy): Eukaryota > Viridiplantae > Streptophyta > Magnoliopsida > Solanales > Solanaceae > Solanum > Solanum dulcamara. The sequence goes on along the minus strand of NC_077247.1, from coordinate 22,676,314 downwards.
TGTTAATGAGTTTTTAGATGTGTTTCCCAATGATTTATCCGGTGTTTCTCTCGAAAGGAAAATTAACTTTGGCATAGACCTTCTTTCTAATACCCAACCTATTTCTATTCTTCCTTACCAAATGGCTCCGGCTGAACTAAAAGAGTTAAGGATCAATTGAAAGATTTGTTAGACAAAGGTTTTATTAGACCAAATATATCCTCATGGGGTTCTCCCGTTTTGTTTGTTAGAAAGAAGGATGGGCCACTTCTTATGTGTATTGACTATCGAAAATTGAACAAAGTAACCATCAAGAATAAATATCTAATTCTAAGGATAGATGATTTGTTTGACCAATTTTAAGGGGCAAGTTATTTCTCTAAGATTGACCACCGTTTTGATTATCACTAACTAAGGGTGAGGGAGTGTGATATTCCCAAGTGGACATTTCGAATAAGGTATGCCCATTATGAGTGATTAATTATGTCATATAGATTAACCAATGCCTCCGCTTCATTCATGAACTTGATGAATAGGGTTTCAAGCAATATTTGGACATGTTTGTAATTGTGTTTATTAATAATATTTTAATTTACTCTTAAAATGAGGAGGAGCATGCCAATCACTTGAGGATTGTATTGCAAACTCTAAGTGATAGAAAATTATTTGTCAAGTTCAATAAATGTAAGTTTTGACTAAGGGAGGTTACTTTTCTTGGTCACATTATGTCCGTTAAAGCGATTATGGTTGATTCTAAGAAAATAAAGGTGGTTCAGAATTGGCATAGGCAATTGTCCACTTCGAATATAAAAGTTTGTTGGGCCTAGCCAGATATTATAGAAGGTTTGTGGAAGGATTTTTATTGATCTCATCACCTTTGACTAAGTTGACTCAAAAGAAAGTGAAGTTTCAATGGTCGGAAGCTTGTGAGAAGAGTTTTCAAGAGTTGAAGAATTATCTTACTACCGCTCCTATTTTGGCCTTACCAGAAGGGTCTGATGGTTTTGTTGTGTATGTGCCTTAAGGATTAGTCTTGGTTGTGTCTTAAAACAACATGGTAAGGTGATAGCCTATGCTTCTAGGCAACTTAAGGTGCATGAAAGGAATTATCCGACTCATGATTTAGAGCTAGTGGCGGTTATGTTTGCTTTGAAGACTTGAAGACACTTTATAGTGTCTATATGTATATGATCACCGATCACAAGAGTTTAGGGTATTTTTTTAAGCAAAAGGACTTGAACCTACGGCAAAGAAGATGGCTTAAATTATTGAAAGACTATAATATGAGTGTGTTGTACCATTTGGGTAAAGCTAATGTGGTCATCGATGCATTAAGTAGATTGTCCATGAATAGTATTGCACATGTTGAGGAAGGTAAGAAAGAATTGGTTAAGGAAGTACATAAATTGGCTCATTTAGATGTTCATTTGGTTGATTCCAAGGATGGAGGTATTCTTGTTCAAAATGGCTTGGAGTCATCTTTTATGGCAGATGTCAAGGATAAGCAAGATAATGATCTGGTGTTGGTTAAATTGAAGAAGTTGGTTGTCAAAAAAGCCATTGAGACTTTCTACCTAGAGAGAGATGGTGTGCTTTGTTATCAAGTCTGGTTGAGTGTACTGAATGTTGATAGTTTAAAAGGGTTGATATTAGATGAGGCCTATAGTTCTCGGTATTCAATTCATCTGGGATCCAACAAGATGTATTGTGATTTGAGAAAAGTGTATTGGTGAAATGGCATGAAAAAGGACATAGCAGGGTATGTGGTAAGGTGTCCTAATTGTCAACAAGTTAAACTTAAGCATCAAAAATTAGGAGGTTTAGCTCAAGACATTGAGATTCCTACTTGGAAGTGGAAAGATGTGAACATGGACTTCATGACGGGTTTGACTCATACTAAGAAATAATATGATTACATTTGGGTTGTTGTGGATCGAATAACTAAGTGGGCTACTTATCTATCAGTTAAGACTTTTTATAGTTCCAAAGAATATGCTAAATTATATGTTCATGAGTTGGTAAGATTGCATGGTGTTCCCTTGTCTATTATATCGGATCAAGGTACTCAATTCACTTTGCATTTTTGGAAGTCGTTTCAAAAGGGTCTTGGTACAAAATTTAAGCTAAGCACCATTTTCCACCCTCAAACGGATGATCAAGTTGAAAGAAAGATTCAAACTTTAGAGGATATGTTGAGGGTATGTTTCATTGATTTCAAAGGAAGTTGGGATGAGCATCTACTATTGATTGAGTTTGGCTACAATAATAGTTATCACTTTAGCATCCAAATGGCTCCTTTTGAGGCATTGTATAGGAGAAGATGTAGGGTTCCGATAGGCTAGTTTAAAGTAGGTAAGATACCCTTGATTGGTCATAATTTGGCGATAGATGCTATGGAAAAGGTAAGACTCATAAGGGAGAGGTTGAGGACGGCTCAACGTCGTCAAAAGTCCTATTCGAATGTTAGGAAAAGGGAGCTTGAATTTATTGTGGATAATTGGGTCTACTTGAAGTTTCACCCATGAAGGGTGTTATGCATTTTGGTAAAAAAGGGAAACTGAGTCCTAGATATGTTAGACCTTATAAGATATTGATACGTATTGTCAAGGTGGCATACGAGTTAGATTTTCCATTAGAATTAGCTATGGTTCATTTGGTGTTTTATGTTTCCATATTAAGGAAGTTTGTGGGTGATCCAAATTCCATTATGCCATTGGAAGATATGAGTGTTGAGGAAAATTTGACTTATGAGGAGGTTCAGATGGAAATTTTAGACCGGTATGTGAAAAGGTTAAAGAACAAAAAGGTTACGTCCGCCAAAGTGTTGTGGAGAAATCAACAAGTTGAGAGTGCTACATGAGAAATGGAAGCGGACATGATAAAGTGTTATTCGCATCTCTTTCCTTCCACTCAAGCCTAAGGTATTAAGTTGTTCTTATTAAATAGATTGAATTCCTAGGTATTCAGTTCTTCATATGTCCTTCATACGCATGCATGTTCATGAAGATTGATTTTTAGTTATGTTTTAGGTTAAAGTTTGAAAATCTCATGTTTTATGCAATTTGAGCTGTCATTGTATTCATGTTGGGTTATTTTTCCTCTTTCCATGTCCTTTCTATGCTAGTTGAACCTCATTTAAGGACAAATGTTCCCAAAAGGGAGATGTTGTAAGACCCCAGAAGTAGGAAAGTTGAATCGAAGGGAAAACTCAAGGAAATATTGATGATCCTCAAGTTTACGAATCCTTCCACGACTCGTAGTTATTCCTACGACTCATAGGGATGAGTCGTAGAGTGAAACTTTGTGCTTGTTTAGGAATAAAATTCTATAGGGGGCCTACGACTTAACAAGATGATTCATATTACTATTGATGATTCATAATGTTGACTCATAACAAACTTCAGAGACTCATATTTTGTAGGTTTTAAGACCTATAGGACGAGTTGGGTCTATGACCCGTAAGAATTTTGAATAGTCATAAACACGAGTCGTAGATATGAATTAGAGACCTAAATCTTAAGGTATTCTCATATCTACAGTACGATTAAAGTCTACGACCCATAGACTTAAAGATGAATCATAGAACCCAACTCGTAGCGTCAAGTTTTGGAATTAATGAAGGGTATAAGGGTCTTTTCTCCAAGTTTGGTTCAATGAACCTATACACTTTTATGGCAACGATTAAAGCCTATAAACACCCATTCCTTCAAATTTCTCTCCTATTCTAAATCATTCTTCAAAATTCTCAAAGGCAAGGCTAAGAAATTCTCTCAAGGTTGTCTTCTACAAATCCAAGCTAGGGTTTCAAAAACAATCAGTTCTTCTTCAATTTCTGAGTTAATTTACCAAGGTATGTGGGGATTCATCCATGAGTTCCTTTCACCCATGGAGTCCCAAGGTTTTCCTCAAAAATATCTTCAATTTCATTTGTTTTCTAACCCTAGTTTTGATGAATTGCGTTAGGTTGTTTCAATTAAGTTTTTTAATTGTTATCAATGCTCATTATAAGCATGATTCTACATATTTGCATGATTTCAAGTTGAATTATGAATGCCCATCCATGATTCTATTTTTAATGATGATTTTAAAAAAAATATGATTATAAATTTCACGACTCAAGGCTAGGGCCTAGACATGACATGATAAATGAGGAACACAAAAGCACCTCAAACAAGCCTCTTAATTTTTTTTTAGCCTTTCATAGATAATGACAATAAATAAACAAGCATAAATCATAATAATAAATCTTTGACATACATATGTCCTACAATACCTCTAACTTTAAGATTTAACGGGGCTAAGACAAATTCCTAGCTCACCCTCAATCATAGTAGAAAGAAATGTCATAGTAAGTGTCTAAATATCTCAAAATATAATAAGCTAGAAAGATAAAAGAGTATTGTTTCCGGAACATGGAAACTCACCAAAAATAGTCTTCAAACGAATTCTCAACTAGCCACGTGGAGGAGAATGAGGAGAAGCACTGGTCCCTACATGGTGATATCATGTAGGCAAAAGAGCATGCATTAGTACTTTGAATGTACTAAGTATGTAAGCATGCATGGACATTGAGAAAATATTAAAACATTTATATAATATGAAACATAATGCAATGCATGCATAATCAATCATATAGATATCCTTTAAAATATTCATTTTGTGAGAAAATGACCATAACTGATATTTAAGACCATGCGAGCTACTACATTGAATCCAACATAACCCCCTATGTTGGCCGGGGAGACTATTTATCAGGTAGAACTCCGTCAACTTCATTTATTTCTTTAATTTTAACTTTAAGGGCTATGTGTGGATCCATTAGCCTAAGCCTACAAAGGCTTCTATGTTGGCACATAGTTAATAAGACAAAGGGTTGCTACTAGGATTCTCTTACGAAATTCCACCTCAATGATCCATTCGGTGCTAAGTCAATCCCATGAAATAGTTTAATACTTTAAAATAATCATAGCATATAGTTTGAGAATTCAAAATATTATATTCGGTAGAATAGCTCATTAAAACCTTTGGTAATTCAAATATGCAAGAATCATCCTTATTGCATAAAGAATCAATCATTCATATCATTTCATCATTCTTTCATTTTATAAGACTCCCTTTTGATCATAGATATTGCTTTTATAAACATTCATTTGGAGTCAAAGCTTTCAAGTTAAACTTCATTGAAAACATAGTAAAACTAGGTGTGTTCAAATCACTTCAACTTTAAAATATGAATGTAAATGAAATTATATATAAATACATTGAAATCCATCAATTAAAAGTCATATTTTTAAACAACCCACCATGAATTTCAAGAACCTTTAAAGAACTAAATAGAGAAAATATTTGCAAACCATCAATTCATATATATGAAATTATTTTGCATCAAAATAGATCAATAATCATTAGTTTAATCATGATTCATGCTATTAAATAGAAATAAGAATTACCCATAAGAAAATCTTACTTGAAATCAAGAGATTTAGTTGAAAGAGTTTTGAACTACATTGGTGGAAGAACTCATGGATAAACACCACATAACTTAGAGTAGAGATTAAAGAAAATAAATATAATTTATCATATAATCAAAATAATTTAGGCATGAGAGTGGAAAGAATACTCTCATTGAAGCCTTACATACCTGGAATTCGAAGCGTTACTCAGAATCAAAGGACTTAATAAACACTCTTGAATCCTAACATTTTCTCCTTGCCGGAGCATTTTGTATACTACCTGAAGTATACAAATCACTGGAGTAGTATTTCTACACTACAAAGAACTAAAACTATAAAAGAGTGTATAGAGAGAAGAGTTGCTTGAGAAAGCTTGATGAACAAAATGATGAAATAAGGTGGATATTTATAGGTGTGAAGGAGGGACCTAACAATAATTAAAATAATTATAAAGAAAAATCTAAAAATTTAATGGTGGATTGTGATGTCATGGGTGATGTCAAATGGAGGACTATTGATGTCATAGGTGATGTCAAATAGATCTAGATCTTTCCATTGTTGGTGAGATGAACCTTCTTTTTAACGGAATATCTTTTTTTGGAGCTGCATTTGAAAAGATAACTCCTCATTAGGATTTGGTGTCTTAATTTGAATTGTTTCTCTAGAAGTCTAATTTTATGTCGTTCAAGAATCAACCGATTTAGAGCATCTTATAGTGATATATGAGTTTTTTTCTACAAACACTCCATTTCGTCTCAACACCATGTCTTGCAATAATTAATTTATTTCACCTACTTAACCTCCAAAACTTAAAATATGGTCTTCACAAAAGTTGTAGATAATGATGTTGGGTTATTCAAAAATTTGAATCACCTAATTTTGATCATCCAATTAAAAGTTATGCCCAAAATACAGAAGAGATATTATTTTCATCAAAAATTGGAATATCATATACAACGTTTTTAGGGGGTGTTACAATGAAGTTTAGTGATTTTCAAAAAAAAGCTTTTATGGAAGGGATGAGATTTTTGATTGAATGATGAAAGTTATAATGATGATCGATGATGATCCAAAAAAGTTATTATGGTGTGATAAAGACAATTCTCACACAAATTATGATTTAAGATGGTGATAAGGACAATTCTCACCATGGTTTATGGATTCCTATGAATCACTAAGTTGATGATTATTTTCATAATGAAGTTAATGATGATGTTTTAATAAATTTTGGTAGGATATTGACAAAGCACCAAGAGGAATTTTGGGTGGAGTTCGGTCCGGTAACGTAGTTAGTTACCCAAGGAAATCTTAATAGCAACCTAAAGTCTCAAATTACGTTGCCATCGTAGGTTTCCTTATGGCTTAGCTAGTGGATCCACATATAGCTCATTATATTAAAGTTGTTCTCATGGAGTCTACCTTGGAAAGTAGCCTCTCTCTTCTCGATGTGGGAGTTAAATCGAATTCCATGTTATAGCTCGCATGGTCTTAAGATGTTGGTTAAAGGTCTTATCGCACACAAGTTATAAGCAAGGATGTAAGTTTTACTATAAAGCGTTATGATGCATTGACCATAAGTTTTGATATGCTTCCAAATGCTTTTAAGCTTTATTCATGTTCATTTATGATTGGTCATGCATCCTATGTCATATTGCTCACGTTCTATTACTTTTTCATGCATACTTCACATACTTAGTACCTTCTATGTACTAATGCATATTTTGCCTACATTGTCTCATAATGTAGGGACGGATGATATTCACGCTCCTCACATTTATGGCTAGAGGTGACTTAGCATTATTGAGTTTTTATTGGTGAGTCCTCATACATCAAGGACGGGACTTTCGTTCATATGCTACTTTGACTTCTTTTATGATTCGGGTGAGATAGAAGCTTGTCCTAAGCCCCCATTTAAAGTCTAGTATAGAGACATGTTTAGACATTGAAAAATTGATGTAGTCCATTTTGGATATTTGATTGATTTTACTTTCCTTTTCTGCTTATTTTTATTATGTTCATTTACTTTATGTTGCAATGTATGCTAAGATGGCTTGGTTAGGATCCGTTGGATTTTCGATCGTCGTGTCACGGCTTGGTCCTAGTTTGGATCGTGACAAAAGATCTCCAACAATTCAAATAGGATTCATGTAAAAATAAACATGAACAACAATCAAGAACTAGAATCATATAAGGAATCATAAGTCAACGATAAAGATTTGAATTCAATAATAAATAATAAAAAAACTCAAAATTCAAGAAAAACTTAGGTTAAAACCCTAGGTTTAAATCTTAGTGATTGAATTTAGATGTAGCGGACGAACTTAGTCCAACACTATGACTATTCTTACATACCTTAAATACTCCATAAATATTGAAGAAAAACAATCAAGAAGCCCTTTCTTGAAATTCTTGGATTCATTTATAGAAAATCCTATGTTTTGATAGTAGATCTTTGCTTAGGATACATAATTATATGTTAAAATCACTAGAAAATTATGAGAGCATGCTTACATTGATTTGGAAGGAAGGATTCTAGATGGACTTTCTCAAAAATCAAGTCTTGAACCCTAGAATTGAATTCTTGATATTCTCTAGAGATAAGAAGAAGATTTGATGTTAAAATCTTGTAGAAATTTAAGGAATTAGGTTGTAAAATGATGGAGAATACTTACCATGACTTAGTAGAGTTGAATAGAGATTTTACGGAATGTGGGGGTTGACTAAGGGGTGAAAAGTGAGAAAAGAAACTCAAAATAACATTATATGAAATCTACAATATTTGATATCGAGTCGATATACATAATATACCGGTGATATACATGATCTACAAATCCTGTTACAACCCATAAAATGATCCATGGCTCGTTCGTTGGATTTAGGTACAAATTTTCAATTTAAGATCTCAATCCACAAGTGGAATCCACGACTCGTGGTTGCTTCCACGACCCGTGGTTTCAATCTGTAGTTCATGAAGCAGAATTCTCATATTGGAGCGTCTATAGTAAAACAGTCATAACTTTTTATTCCAAACTCAAAATAAAGCAAACATGGTAGAGTTGAAAAGAAAACTCATAGACCACATGAGCCACCTAACTCTCAATATTTTGAGAGATATGGTCATTCGAAATTGAATCTTGCATTTTCTTATATAAAAACTTAATCAGTAGTGGATCTTTGAACTTAGAGCCCGTTTGGATGGGCTTTAAGTTGGTCAACTTTTTATCTTTTGGACGTATTTGCCTAATACTAACTTTAAGCCATAAAGTTCATAAAGTCAGTCAAAAATGAAAAGTTAGGATTTCTAACTTTTTTTTTCTAAGTGCTTAAAGTCATTTTGTTTGACCATAGAAATTACTTTTATATCCCTTATATTTTAACTAAATTCTCAAACTATTCTTTTTATTCTTTTAACCCTAAAATTCAAACACTTATTTTCAACATAAGCACTTTTATCCAAACACTCAACTGCTTATTTATAAAAATAACTTTCAGCATTTCAAAGTTCTAAAAGCACTTCATACATAAAAGTTACTTTTTTTAAGCTCATCCAAACGGGCTCTTAATCAAGTACTGGAGGTTCCTGATGACCCTAATTCACACCAAATACACTTCAAACACTTAGCAATTGATCCTAACACATATATATAATTGAAATTATCGAATTTAAGCCTATACACATATGAAGAATGATTTGAATCTTATCTTAGAATATTTTGGGGTGTTACAATGAAGTTGAAAAACTAAAAGATGAACTAGGGCAGAAATGAATGCCATGATTTTAGGTCAATTTCAATAAATAGTAAGAAAATAAGTGACACAATATTTTGAGATAATTTCCTATTATTTAATTTTCTATTATTTAAAATGGAAAGACAACTACGACTACAACCGAAAGAGTAACTAAAATGGAAGAAGAAGAAGAAGAAATAATATCTAATATTCATTAATTTCTTTCACAAAAAATTTATCGTGTTTATATCAAAGTGGAAAGACATATGCCTCTCACATGATCTCTCATGCGTGCTTCTTATGCGACTAATAATCCAAATCATGACAATTCTTCCGCTTAAAATCGACCTAGTCCTCAAGGCTATTGTTAAATACTAGACTAGCAGTGGATGATCTTATTTGTGACTAGCAATGGTTGATCTCACTTGTTGTAGTGGGGAGTATTGAGCACCTACAATATGTCAGTCAATAATCAAATTTTATTTGAATGAATTGCTCGATTGAAGCAATCCAGAATTGCATATTACCATTGACAATTGAAGAAGAAGGAAAAGTGGTTCCCATTAGAAAAAGTGTTAGCCAGTGTTCACTACTTGAAACATCTTCAAACTATAGAGATGCAACATAATACCCTGCTTTTACCACAAGATACAAAAGCCAATAAATTTGTCCACATGTGCTAAACTTTCCTGAAAAGCAATGTTGATTAAGCAACAATAGTTGACATAATCACTTTTTTCATTGAACTCTTATGAAGTTAGCTTCAATGGAATAAGTAATGGCCAACAAGCAACTAATATATCTAAAAGTATCTCTGTCTACTTCAATGTCAATAATAGTTTCTGTAAGTTGTAATTAGTTATTTTCTCATAATTACTCAAATTGATATGTCTGGTGTCCCAACAACTACAAATGGACTTCTGAATCCATGAAGACATCGGCACTTCACATTTTTGTGCACAAAATATATAGCACATTTACAAGCAAAGTGGAGAATGCATTTGGGCTACTATTGCCTGATTTATTGCATCTTATCGAATTTATCTATAGTCTTTTATCTCCCACAACAACCAAAATTAGAAATAGCAAAACCTCAACAATCTCCACGCATTTGAATGTATCATATAGAAAATGTACTGCATTCTTATTCACATGTTTGTCAATCATACTTCCATAGATTTTGGCTACCCGCAATGGAATAGTTTTGATAAGAATCTCAATATAAGTGTTCAAATGTGGATAAGAGTAGCACATAAAGTTCATTCTTCTCTATGAAGCCTCCAAACTGATACTTTTGAAAATTGAATACAATATTTGTGGATCTACCAAAAAGTTGAAATTCTAAATATCTCTGGTCAATTTCAATGAAATAGTTAGAAAAATAAATGACATGATATTTTGGGATAATTTTCTATATAGAAATGAAAAGACAACTACAATTACAACGGAAAGAGTAACTAAAATAAAAAAATAGAAAATACAACGGAAAGAGTAATTAAAATGAAAAATAGAAAATAGCAGTTGTCATGGATATGAGTTTCAAATCTGCAGGAAGAAGAAAAATAATTGAGTAAGAAAAAGTGAAAAATACCCGATATTTATTAATTCCTTCCACAATAAATTCAACATGTGTTTTTCCTGCAATAAATAATCTGAATCATTATATCTATCCTAATTTTAATGATTTATATAGCACACAAAATTAATTCATGAATGGGCTATTTATATGGACATATAGCATATACTAATTTAATATGTTATAGGAAAAAAATAGAAAGTTTTATATTTTTGGGAATGACTAGAAATTTGTTGGATAAAGGATTCAGACGCAGGGGTTGTGGGTAAAGTTAATAGAATACATACTTTGTGTAATAGAAGTAGTTTGTTATTGTTACTTTAATAATCAATCAAAATTAACTTTATAAACTGACCTTTGAGATGTAAAACTTCGCATTTCTCTCCCACTTCCCCTGTTATTCTCTCTCCATCCTGTGTATCCTTCGTCAATATCAATCTCCCCATTGAAGCATAATCTCAGATTCCAAGTGTGAATCATCAATCAATATTCTTGGCACAAATTAGGTTATGATTGTTCTTTCTCTGCTTGGATCTTTCATGCATTTCAGCTAAATTTTACCCTCTTATCATGTTTCTTTCAACACAATCACTATTTGATGATCTGTGACATGTTTTCTTTTTTAATGCTCATATCCTTGTATTTTGGTATTCATTGATTCTTCCAATTATCTGAGTTTTGTGTACCTGGATTCCGCTTGCATGATTGGTCCGATTACCATTTATGTTGTGGAATTCGAATGGGTTCTACACTTTTTTTGATTTATGGGCTTCTGATGCTACCAATTACTTTTAAAGTTCTGTTTCCTTGTGGTTCCTTGTCCTGCTAGCAGCATTTTTCCTTTCTGATGTTTTGCTTTGTCAGAGTGTCATCCCGTTGTATGTTTCCTGATATCTGGAATGTATATTATGCATTTAGTATGACAAGAAATGTTTCCAGGGGAAAATATTTTACCTTGGGAAATCATTTTGTGGAACCATTTTTAAGTGTTTGGTTGGTATGGAAGTTTGTTATATATGGTAATCCTACAAAATGTAGGATAAAGCATAAGGATAGAGCCTTGATGATAGTTTTGAGTGTTGAAGGTTGAAAGCAATGTCTAATTGACTGTGTATCGAGCAAAGCAATATGAGTTGGGATATTTGTATAGGAAATGACTTCAGGTAACCAAACACTAAAAAGCATTTTCCTGGAGGAAAATATTTTCAGCCATACCAATGACACCTGGTGAAAACAAGAAAGGAGATTCATTTTCATTTTATTAATTTCTCTTTCATGCAATATGATTGTAGGATTTTTACAAATGTGAATATGTGAAGACCCCTGTCACATCCATATCTTCCTTAAGCTCTTCAGCTGACTGACTTATTATATGTTGGTTCCTTGTAAAAGGTGGTCAAGTTGAAGGAGAGCATCTTAGTAGAGAGCAATGAGCCAGCGCCCGTCTGCACTTACAAGACCAACTTCAAGTATGATCTCACTGCACTATCAAACGTCTGCTTATGTGCTAATCTAGCTTTGTATGAGAGTAGTTACTTCACAGCAACCATCTTATTGTCCCTTATGTGTTGGTTCATGACGAATCTTGAAATTGCATCCAAGAGACTTTTTGTAAATTGAAGCATCTAAGCTTAAGAAAACTGTGAGTTTGTAGTCCGTGATACAAAGGTGTAAATAATTACTTCTCAAATTTCTGAGACGATAACGTCTTTCGATTTTAATGGAAATTGTGTCTGTAGTTCTTCACATTTATGTGCATGCTCAGACTTCCTTATTGGTTGATTGCAATATAAAGATGCTCCTTGGAGAATTTCAAGCTCACTCTTTAGAAGTCAAAACACCTCTTGTTTAGTCCTGGTTCTATCTGTTCATCTCTTAAGGTTATGGCGTGAGCTACAAAGGCCTGGTCATTCAATTGAGTTGTGAAGGAGAACATTGAAGAATAATGCAACCTGTGTCCATAGAACACTTCTGTTGAGACCGACCAGACCTGTGTTTTCAACATGGGTTACAGATGTCAAGATCTCTTGCTTTATAAGGGTATTGGAAGCAGTAGGTGGAGCTTCTACAGTCATGTTTGGTTAAAGGCTTATTTCCACCTGTTTTTATTGTATTTTTAATTGTTTGTTTGATAGGTTAGCCAACTCATCTTAGAAGTTCACGTGAAAGTTGAAATGATTACACCAAAGAGCAATAACTTGTTAGCCATGTAGGTGGATTCCCATGTCTGCACTGAACCTTTGATTGTTAGACCAGCGGTAGAGCTATGAATTTCATCAAGGGGATTCAAGAAATTCTCTCTTGCGTCTAGGGGATTCAACAATTTTTATATATACACATAAGAAGGTTTTTCACCTGTATACATAGTACAACTTTCAGGTGAAGAAGGTTTAGTTGAACCCCCTCATCAAAAGTGTATCCGCTACTGATGTTAGACCATTTTTAAAGGTGGAGTGTATATGCTTGTCTTTTGGTATTGCTGTTTACTTCATACAGTAATTGAGAAATTACAGATTCATTTAATTGAGAGTGGACTATAATGAAAGACACCTGGCTTAACATTCCAAAATTTAATCTTGCATGCTAAAACTTCTTACTTTTCTTGAATTTTCCACTACCTGTTCCTTGTAAATAGGTCTATGGGATCCAGTAAGGCATTGGTCATTTACAAAGTAAAACTTCTTATAAGAAAGAAAAAAAAAGATGCACCCTTTTAATTTGTTTGCTGGTTATTGGGCCATAATTTCTACAACTTTACATGCCTAACATTGATGGCTGCACTATTGATAGTTGGCAGAAGTAGTCCTTTGTGAGATAAATGAATGAGGATTTGGAGTTATAAGTTTTAACTTTGAAGTACAAATTTTTTCGTCCTCGTATCATAAAAAGACAGCCCATGTGGTGTATTGACTGTTTCTTGTGCAGTTTGAGATAGTTCTATGCTTTTATTTTTTCCAACTAACTACTATGTTTTGCTACAAAATGATGACTCAATCTTCATTGGTCACAGTAAGCTACTACCCTGTCCTTGTATAGATACCTCCAACCTTTTCAATCTTTGAATAATTAGATTCATCTTTTACTTTTTGTGTGACTGGTAATTGTAAATTCACAGGCAAGAGAAGATTGAAAGACCTTTTGCTTCAAAAAGATAATCGTGTATGTGCTGATTGTGGTTCTCCAGACCCTAAATGGGCGTAAGTTTCGGCACCTGATGCCTACTTATCTTTCTATTTGAAGAAGTGTGGATACTTTTTGGATAATAACAGGAACAGGAAATGCATAATGCACATATCTAATGATTGTAATTTATGGGCCTCTTTCTATATAGACCTAAATTTGAAGTTCTTATATTGGTTTTTTTCCCTTTTGGGGGTGGGTAGGGGGTTGTCACTTTCTTAGATGTAGCTTTCTTTATTATTTCTTTCTGTTCTTCTATAACTCTTGCCATGCATGTAGTCAAGCTGTTCCCCGAGGACTGTATGTTCAGCCAGCAAAGCTTCCCTAATATAGAGAACAACCATATACAGATATCTGTCAGGTTGAGTGGAAAAAGGAAAAAAGTGATTAGATGAAAGGCAATTTAGTTCAGTTTAGTGTCTATCGTTGAAGGTTAGCAATTAAAGACCTTTGTATTGGCAAATCATTGTAATGATATGGTGAGAAGAATTTCATTTTTTATGATTATGGTAAAAGACAGCTGACTCCTTCCTGATATAAGTTTATGGCCTCAGCTACCCTGTTGGTGTAACCTATTACTACCATACCTAGCCTACATCATAATTCAAGTCATCCATTTAGTAATTACCTAAAAGATAGGGAAAATGGTATGCCGCAAATAAGAACAAACTTGGAGATCGAGATATATAATATGCTTATTCTTGAAGAAAACGATAGTGCCTTGCCATGCAAACTTATAAATTTCAAAGAGTAGTAGGATTTTAGCTTCCTTTTCTTGATGTTCATTATCAAATAGTTTTTATTGCTGAGTTGCTAGCTTCATGAGGAAATTGCTCAAAGTTTTGATATTATATTTCGTAAAAGATGGAGGTATGTAGAATAGCAAATTACTGAATGTCAATGCTGTTTTGTTTGTTGACGTCGTAAACTGATGATAATAACAAGTGCTACATCTTTTAAGGGTCCTCTGTTAGATAGAAACTACTCTACAAGTTCGTTATATCCCCTGCTAATTTATTTTTTGGTTTAGTTGAATACTTATATGAGTAGAAGTTAGTGAAACTAACTCTAGATGTATGTTTATTTGGAATTGTTGCTTCCAATAAGCAGTTGAAATTTGGATAGCAACAGATTTTCTCCCTCGTCTTCTCTCTTGGTAAGGACCGTCCTCTTTACGTTTAGGCCCTTGAGCTCTGTCCCTCCTGTTAAATTCCTTAGGGTGGTCCGGTTTGAGATCTATACCCTAGCATTATGTCATATGGTCTTAGGTATGGCTGTTAATTTTTAGTTTTTTCAATTTTTTGCAAAACTAATTTTGTAAGTATTAAACAAAGAATAATTAAATAGAAGTGCTATTTGAAGAGGAAAATTCCAGGAAACTTTTTTAAGCTCAAGTTCATCATGCTACATCATTCTTCCAGATTTACAGAGGATAGAAATTTAAGTACTGCAGCACTGTCCCTGGTATGAGCATCTTGAACAATCTGTCTCACTATCACCTTGGCCTCCCTAGCTTTAGCTTGAAATATTCTCTGATTCCTTTCCTGCCAGATGAGATATACAGTTGCAGCTAATGCTACTCTATAGACCACAACCTTTGGTTGCTTCCCCCTGCAATTAGTGACAGCGGAGTTTGTTTCCTCATCCCACTCAGCTGGCTTCCTATATATGTTTAGCCATGTAAGTATCTTCTGCCATATGTGTGTGGAAAAGGAGCATCTAAAGAACAGATGGTTGATACTCTCAGGCTCAGCTTCACACAACACACACTGCACATCTTCCAGACAGCCCCAAGATGTCAATCTGTCCTTTGTGAGTTTCTTGCCATGTAGGGCTAAGTAGAGAATGAAACTCTACTTTGGACAGGCTACATTGTTGCAAATCATCCTTCTGATAATCACCTCTAAGTTTCTGGTACAGTTGTTTGATAGAGAACTTTTTTAACTGTTTTACTAGATTTTCATAATTTCATCCCATCCAGCAGCTTCAAAGTACTTATAAGCTTGGAGGATCTTCCTTATCATCCAAAAGGCCTGCGGAGCTTCAACCCCACAAAGTGTACCTTGCTTCCCATAGTACATATGTATCCACTGTACCCACAGCCTATCTTTCTTCTTGCACAAGTTCCACAAAAAACTTACTGACAGAAGCTCTGTTCCAAGTCTGCATATTCAGAATGCTAAGTCTCCCTGCAGTGTCTGGGCTACATAGATGATCCTTGGCAATCAGAGCTTTCTTGGTCAATTCTGCTCCTCTTGTCCAAAGGCTCTATACATGGCTTCAATACACTTGATAACCTTCTTAGGCATGACAAACACCTGCGGCCAGAACACTTGGATAGAAAACAATACACTCTAGTTGAGTTGAGTTCTCCCTGCATAAGATAAGAACCTAGAGGTCCAGTTCAGGATTCTCTCCATAATCTTGTCAATCAGTGGCTGGTATTGTAGGATGGATACTCTTTTAGTACTTAGTGGCACTCCTAAGTACCTTTGCCCTCTCTTATGATGCCATTCATACTTCTGCTCTCCCTGTCCGATCTTGGGTCTGGCCACAGCATCCTCCTTGGGTTGGCATCTCTGTCCTATAATCAAGCATGTTGGGCAGTAAGTTGGTGTCCACTCATATTCAATCACGTGAGTGAACACTCTACCGTTTGGATCCTCAACATTGATATCCTTAGGCATATTCCTAGTCATGTCCATCTCACAAGCAATCTAGCATACAAAATTCTATCCACCTGAGTAGTACACTCATCTACATAGATTAGGATACCCAATCCACTTCCAATTCTACTCAAAGATCGCACCTCCCAGCAATTCATTGGAAGACTTGGGAATTTTACTCAAATAGGAATGGTTTGCAGGTCCTCCTTGTGAAATCAAACTCAGGGGACCAAGCTTTTACAATAACTGGGTTTTTTTAAAAGAAAAAATTTCAGGAAGATATATTCCTGGGTAGGTTGAATATCATTTCATGGAGAGCACAAAAGACGGGGGGGGGGGGGGGACTAGACCTTACCCCTGATATACAATCACAGATTTTCAAGCAATCTAGGCTAAAAGAGGAGTGTCTAACAGTAGGTGTTCACACCTTCGCTAACTACAATGAAATATAACGCTAGCTAACAAAAAAGTTGGCTTTGTCATATCGTAGCCTCACATTAGGAATTTGCCTTCTATCCAAAAAGAAAGATCCTAATGCACCTCTTGGCAATTGACTAATGATATGAATCAAAAGTTGATTATCCAAAGTAGTGGCTAACTTGGCTAAATAATCCGCCACCATGTTAGCTTCCCTATAGCAGTGAGTAATAGTTACTTCCCTATGCTCTACAAACGCAATGGTATCCTCAATGAAGGGCTAGAGAATAAGGTTGCTAGTAGTTTTACTCGTCAACATATCCGTGATTACAATAGAGTCCAGTTCTATGATGCATTTTCTGACATCGTTGTTCTTGATCCATTGTCCAGCGTATCTAGCAGCCATAGCTTCGGCAACATTGTGGTTATTACATTTAACAGGAACAACAAATGCATATAAAAGATTTCCATGTTCATCTCTGGCCACACCACCAATGCCTACTCTTCCTATCTCCTTCATATAGCTGCCATCTGTTTTGAACTTGGTCCATCCTGTTTGAGGCAACCTCCAAGTCACCGCCTTGTAGATTACTCTTGGCCTAAGCTTTTCTATCATATCACATAGTTGTAGCCAATGATAATCCAATTTGCAAGTAGGGAAGCTTGATTCATGGTTGCTTTTAGATTCCATAGTATTTGTTGCTCCATTTTCCTTGTGTAGAATCTATTTTGCCTCCCATATCTGCAGGCACATCTGGCCCTCCATAATTCCCAAAATATATAACGGGTAATACTTGGATAACCATTTTGTGGACTGCATTTTTGATCGGAGTCTACCATCAATCTTGCAAGAAGACTCTGGCCTGGTTTCTATGATATTTGATGCCTAGGGGATGCCCAAAAAACTTCCATAGAGTTTGTGCAGTTTCACTTTCAAAGAAGAAATGTTGAATGGTTTCTATCACAGGAGCAGCACAACAAATACAATCAGTTGGCATATTGTCAACGTACCTGCAAACAGAGTTATTAGCAAAAGGTAGTTTACTCTTAATTAATCACCAAGAGAGAAAAGATAATTTAAAAGGGAGATTTTTATGCCAAACTCTGTTGATCATATGATCAGATTGTCTATGAGTTCTGATCCCATTCCAGACTTCTTTGTTAGAGAAAGTTGCATCTGCAGCTGACTTCCATGTAAGATAGTCGCTTTTTCCAGGATCAC
The DNA here is from genome assembly GCF_947179165.1 of Solanum dulcamara. Classification (NCBI taxonomy): domain Eukaryota; kingdom Viridiplantae; phylum Streptophyta; class Magnoliopsida; order Solanales; family Solanaceae; genus Solanum; species Solanum dulcamara. The sequence goes on along the minus strand of NC_077247.1, from coordinate 22,658,092 downwards.
TTTGTTGAATATCTTGACATATCCAATTTGGAAGGATTCTGCGTAGCCTCTCCATATTCCATCTTTGATCTTTAATATAGTTATTAACCATAATTTTGGTAGGGTGAGTCTGTCCTAGGCAATGGTTAGCAATTGCCCCAAGTCCAGTCCAATTATCCCACCAAAAACTAATCCTTCCATTATGAATTTTCCAGATCATATTAGGCTCAGCTTTGCTTATAACCTTAGTCAAAGTCTTCCAAATATGAGAATTTCCAGAGACCCATACTTTGTTGACGGGCTGAGCTCTAATACAGTACTTTGCTTTAGTGAATCTTGCCCATAGAGTGTCCTGACATCTGAATCTCCACCATTTCTTAATATTAAGAGTTTCGCAGATGTCTGCCAACTTCCTAATTCCCACACCACCTTCTTCTTTTGGGAAGCACAAGTTCTCCCAAGAACTCCAGTGATAATTATTTTTTCCATTACTAGATCCCCAGAAAAATTAACAAAGTGTTTCTCAATCTGCTTGATAATACCTTTGGGAGGACTAAGAGCTGTCATAGTATATATCGGAAGCGACTGAAGGACATGCTTAATAAGAACAATTTCCCCCCCAAAGGATAACATTTTACTTGGCCAACCATTGAGTCTTTTGATGATCTTGGACAATAACTTTTCAAAATATTCACATTTCTTCTTTCCAATGTATATGGGACATCCCAAATATTCAAAAGGGAATTGCTTGTCCATAAAACAAGTTGACGTTCTAATCTTGCTAATTCTGGTTGGGCCAGTGCCTGGTGCAGTGAGGAAGAAGCATTTGTTGTTATTCATTTTTTGTCCTGAGCTTCTTTCATACTAATGAATCTGCTTCATCACCATCTGGATAGATTTAGTGTTGCCACTAGTGAAGATTACAGTGTCATCTGCATAAGATAAATGGTTAATAATAGGAGCTGATTCATTCATAACAAAACAAAGGAAACGTTCACATTGATTAAGATTATTAAGTAATCTAGCTAAAACTTCAGCACCAATAATAAATAAGGAAGGGGAAAGAGGATCTCCCTGTTTAAGGCCCTGAGACGATGTGAAAAATCCAGTTCTAGTACCATTAATAATGATGGAATACCATACATTAGAAATGATACCCATAATCATCTCAATAACTTCGTGAGAGAACCCAAACTTCTTTAAGACAGCCATTAAGAAAGGCCATGACATTCTGTCATAAGCCTTAGCCATGTCCAACTTAAGAACCGCATTTCCTCCCTTATTCTTGCATTTGATATTCTGGACAATCTCTTGAGCCAATTGAATATTTTCAGTAATCAGTCTTCCCTTAAGGAAAACACTTTGATTTTCTGAGATCATGAGAGGAAGCAACGGATTGACCTACTTGAAATGATTTTGGTGATGATCTTACTGGAAAAATTGCTCAAGCTTATTAGCCTGAACTCTGCGAAGTTAGCTGGACATTCCACTTTAGGGATTAATACCAATAAAGTGTGAGTGAAGAATTTAGTCAGTTTTCCTTTAAGAAAGAAAAACTGAACAAATTCTATCGCATCTTTCTTGATAATTTCCCAACAACTCTGATAAAACCTTCCTGAGTAGCCATCTGGCCCTGCTGCACTGTTAGGGCTCATGTTAAACACTGCCTTCTTAATCTCATCTTCTTGAGGGCACATAATCATATACCTGTTGTCTTCTTCTGTAATACAAGTAGGAATACAATCTAATATTCTGGTATCCAAGGTAGCCTGTTTAAGAATAAAGCATGCTCAAAGTGTTTAAGAGCCACTTTAGTGATCTTCTCGTCTCCTGAAACCCATTTTCCCTTTTTTATTCATAATTCTGCTCAAGCACAACCTTCTTTTTCTATTTCTTATCACAGAGTGAAGGTATTTGGTGTTATTGTCGCCTTCTTCAAACCACCTGACATGTGACTTCTGCTTTAATAAACTATCCTGTCTGTTTATCCAACATATGTATTCGGCGTGACCTTTATTAAGCTCTTCTCTACTATCAGCATTCCTCAAGTCCAAGTCCATATCCTCAAGCCCTTGAATTTTAGTTTCCCAAGAATCTGCTTGCTCATGAACATCTCCTATATCCTCCCTGGACCATTTGGATAATCTCCTTCCCAATCTTTTCAATTTTTGTTGAAGCCTCCACATAGGGTTCCCACAAATTTCTTGTTTCCAATCATTTTCAACAATGTTATGTCAATAAAATCATGTTGAGTGATCCAGAAGTCCAGAAATTTAAAATATTTCATTCTAGCCTTTGTACCATTCTCACACCTAAGTAACATTGGTCGGTGGTCCGAACCAACCCTTGGAAGATGTCTTACAGTGTTAGTTGTAATTTTGTGCCCATTGATCGTTAATAAACACCCTATCCAATCTTTTCCAAATCCGCTTGCTTGGTCACCGATTGTTGCACCAAGTAAATTTAGATCCACTATAACCGATATCAACCATACCACATGAATCCATGCATTCTGAGAAATCAAAGCTTTCCCTATTTCTATGAGGTAATCCACCAAGTTTCTCCTCGGGATGAAGGATGACATTAAAATCCCCTCCAATACACCAAGGGTTATTAATAATGGCATTAAGATCCTCCAAACTCTTCCATAATTCAATTCTCTCCATAGCGGTACATTTTGCATAAACTGCAATTACATAATGCTCCTGGCTGATTTGGTCTTTTTGGATTTTGAGAGTGATTTGTTGTTCATGATTCTGTGATTGTAGTAGTACAGTCTTCTCTCCAAAAACACCATATTTTACCATTGGTATTAGACATACAGTGATCGAAGCCCAAAAATCTTTTGTACCCCTCCACTTTATCTCTATTAACCATCGGTTCTGAAATAGCAATAATGTCAGGGTTGTATTTGTTAACCATTCCCTTGAGTCCGTGAATGGCCTTTCTCGATCTTACCCCTCTAATGTTCCAAATAATTGCACTAATCATTGGAAACATTTATATGGTAGATTTTTTGTTTCTAACCCCCTAAGAGGCGATGTAGTTTTTTTCCTGCTGCTCTTGTTGTCTATGTTGTGTCTGCTTCTGCCTCTTTTCACAGGTGACAAACCATGTTTGTCCTACACCTCATTAAGGTGTTGTGGTGCATCACTTTCTTCTTGTGATTTGCCTAGATTTTCATTTTCTTTCAGAAAATCATCTTTATTGATCTCAGTATTGTCTTCATCGGTGTTATCCACCTTCTCCTGAGAGCTATACGTATCAATCATGTTGTCGTTGAGATCTACCACTAATTTTTTAGCAGGCAGATTTTCAATATTCTTTGGAAGGCTAGAAGATTCTTCTTGATTGTTGACACTCCTTTCTAAATTGTCTCCTGTGCCCTCTTCGTATATATTGTTCTGATTTGCATTATCATATTTTTCTGCATCAGGCTGTTTATTACTTCTCTGTTGTTAAACCATCTCATTTCCCTCATGTCTAGTAATAATATCTCCTGCACTATAATCTTCTTCAACACATTCTTGATCCTTGGTATCCGTGGCTTGTTTCTCTGCGACCCTTGCTATTTGTTCTTTAGCTTTTCCAGATCCAAGTCTAACTTTCACATTAGATCTTTCTTTTGGCATCTTTTGTTTCTTCTTTCTCTTGATTTTGTCCAATATGTCCTTGAGGACAGAGCCTTCCTTTTCCAGTTCTTCACTTATCTTATTCCTACTTTTTTTTCTTTCTTGTTTCCTCAATCATAGAATCATTCCTTATAATATCATGTTGTTCAATTTTTTTACTCTCATGTTGATCATCTTCTCTGTGCACTTTGTCGTAGCTAACAGTTGCTTCGTTGTTCTCTTTGGTAGTATCATCTTTTTCATTAATATCAGTTTTTTCCTCATTATTGCCAGATCTGTCATGTTCTTCCTATTTTCAGTTCTCTGATCATGTTCCACCTCATTTTTCTTGTTACCACTTGTTTCAGCTTGTTCTTTACCTTTTGCATATTTTTCGGCAGCAGCTTTTTCCTCGGCCTTTTTTTGTTCCATCCTTCTACATTGCTATATAGCATGCCCCAAAATTTTACAGAATCTTCAATATTTAGGCACATTTTCATATTCCAACTTTTGGTAGTATCCTTTCAATGGACAAGAATCATCCTCTGATCCCACAAAAACAGAGGTTAACTTAGGCTTCGTGAGATCTACCTCCACCCGCACCTTTTCCATACTAGGTCTTGTTTTGTGATCAGTTGCAAGGTCCATGGTTAGAGGCGTCCCAACTGGCCCAACGATTTGTTTAACGTAGTTCCAAGTATGGCAGTGAAATGGTAATCCCGGCAATAACACCCAGACAGGAACTGCAGGAGAGTACTCATCAGGCTTAAAGTCCGGACTCCACTTTTCTAACCACATCATTTGACCTTTGATTTCAATAGACCTCTTATACTATACGTTTTTTGAAGTCATCTTCAATAGAGAGGTCTAAAAACACAGTGCGAAATCATATGCGCCAATTTTTACATTACCTCTGACAGTGATTTTCTCTGCAAACTTTGATCGGATCTTCTCTATTGAGGGCGTGTTCTCATAAACTTTCCCACAAGCGTCAGCTTACATTCATCAGCCATTATCCCGTAATAGTCACTAGCCTTGAAAATAACCGCAGGAATCCCATTATGAGTTGTGACTCTCGCTGTAACTTCTGGATTCCCAGATCGACTCTTGCTAGAGTTTGCATTTATAGGGTCTTGAATTATTTTGGCGTAATTGATTTTTTGAGCAATTTCTTCCGTGATCTGTGTCGCCTTAGTGTTGTTGTTTATATTCTCACCCAAACTCGCCTGTTCTGGGGTTATCGGCGTCCCCATCGGGACGGAGCGTGTTGCCCAAACGCGAGAAAAGTAAGAGAAAGCTTCTTTAGAAAATAACGGTCATAAACTGTACGGAGAGGATTTATAGGAGCTAAAAGGCTTGGAGCTCAAAATGAATTGTTCTCTAACTTAACGGTCATAAACTGGCGTATTGTTCATCATATGAGGCCCCAAGTATGGCATCTCATCCCTTTCCTCCAAGCTAGCAAACTTCACTAGAAAATAGCCATCATTGTGGTAGTTTACCTAAGGTTTTGCGAAGTAGTTCCAAGTGGCTGCAATATACCTTTTGAGAGCTGCAATGGTTGGTCGGCCCCTACAACATATAGTATCAATGCCTTCTTCCACCAGACAGTCTCTGACTCAATTTCATCCTCACACAGTTCGACTACCGTTTCTCCATTTTTGATGGTAGGTACAACATACCTCAGTGTCATCCCCTGCGCTGCTAACCAGTTGTCTTGGAATAAATTCGTCCACTGCTTCTTCTCTAGTTCTGCTAGTAGGACTTAGTTCAGGGAACAGTTCAGTCGGGGTCTTCTTAGGATTGGGTATTACATTCACACCTCTTGATTGTGCTGATTGAATTCCTACACTGGCTTGCTGTTCCTTTCCTGTGGTGTTCACCCCAGTCAATTCTGGGGTTTTGGCATCAGGCGTTGAGATTTTACTCCCAGGCAGTCCTGGCTAATGTTCCATGGAAATTGGGGTAATCCCCATAGAGGTTCCTCCCAATTCCTTCGTGCTAGCTGTACTTCCCTTGCTCGCCTTGCCTCCATTGTTGTTAGTGATCTTCTTCCCTCTACTCCTCGCCATTTCTGGCTAGGTGCACATTAGTTCGCCCTAGCGCCATTGCCTAGAGGGAGACAGGTCAAATATTAATTCTACTTTACGAGTATTTATAAAATACGTAACTTTTATTTTTCGATGACTGGTGTCCGGGCACATCAACTAATTCCACGGGATCCTATCACCTCCCACCAACAACAGATACCATGTAACTCTGTCCACCAAGATTAGGACATATGAGAAGAATCACCTAGTGTTTTTGTATCTGTTGGAATTTGAACTTGAGACCTCACGGCTCTCAATCACTTCATTGACCACTAGGCCACACCCTTGGGTGCTCATCAAATTGATAGTATAAAGGTCTTTGTAATTGAAAAGATGAACTAGATGAAGATTTCTATACAACAACTACACCCAAGTCCCAACCAAGTTGGGGTGTCATTATATATGCAAATAAAGATTAAAAAATTCAAAGTAAGTAATTATTTATGAAAAGATGGAACATGTAGACCATTTTCCAAAACTGAAATGAAAATGTAGGCATCAAAATTTGATTGCATATTTCAATCACCTAGAACAAGTTAGAAATTAAGAAAATGAGAGCTTGAGGGAGTGTTAGGAGAATATTAAGAGATAACTGTAAATTGGTCTTAGAAAAATAAATAATTAGCAGGTATTTTATAGTTTTAGGTTTTAGGTGATATCGTATATAATTGGACAGAAAAATGAGCCTCACTTGACTCACCAGATTGAAAAATGGAAGGATTTCATTGAGCCTCACTTGGCCAAGTCAGTTCCAACCCCCTAAAGAAGGGGTAGGGCTGGTTCCACGCCCCTCTTACCAAGTCTGGCCGGCCCAACCTCTTGGTTGACCTGACCCTTTATCAGGTTTGGTTGAGTACGGAAGATGATGTCATTGCTTCAACCTTAAAAGATATTTTAAGTAACTTGTGTGCTGTTGCTGTAGACTTCTATCTCCCTCTTGTTTTAGAAAACTACTTTTAAGAAAAAGAGTATAAGTGACAAGGTGAAAGGTCATTTTCTTTTACATGTTTATCCTCCTGGCCATTTCTGTTTCCAAGTATCTCAAAATAACTTTCTCCTCCTTCCATTTCTCTCCCTTAATTTTATAGTGTTTGCATTGTATTCATCAATTTCAGGTCGACCAATATTGGCGTTTTCATATGCTTAAAATGCTGTGGTGTGCACAGAAGCCTTGGAACTCACATTTCAAAAGTAAGTTTTTCACGGTCATTTGTTGTCTGTATTTTCTTCTTTTCTTCAGAGTTGATGGCCATGATTTACTGCTTGAACTACACTTCTCTTATTTGAGATACGTATGTAACTTAGCTCTATGGATTTACTTTTCCTAAGCAGAGAACCTAAATCTTTTTTCCCCAATGTCTTCATAATTGACTGCACACTGATGTTTTGATGTTCCAAATTCTATAGAGATCATTAATATAACCATTACCAAGGTCTTATAACCTTGAACTGTTTGTTTGTTGTAGTTTAACCAAATTGAACTTGCTTCCTGTCACTCTCAAAAGGTAAAGTATTTTTTTTCCTTTTGTCCTTTATGATACCAATGCACATGTTTGGTAGCTTGCAACTTGTTCATTAGAAAAGGAGAAGGGTGGCAGTGAGATTGATGAATGGCTGGTCATCTTCTGTATGACCCATGATTTACTGTTATTGGCAGATTTCCAGCAACAAATTTCCTGTTTAACCTGATTTAAAGTCGTTGAAATATTCCAATTATCTCAGATTATACTTTTTAATTTCTTAAATCAGTTTGCCAAGATTACAGAAAAACTTATCAAGTATTCTCCTCTTCATGACACATTTTCTGTTTTGCTCCGTCCTGGCACTTGCTGCTTTGCTATTGTCTTTTGGCAACCTGACTCCAGATAACTATCTGTTACCTCGACAATTCAGTAAATGTTTCGATATTTCTCAAGTACAGAGAGTTATATTGACTTGAAAAGTTCTGCTACTCCCAAATCACCTTTGTTTTTTAAGTCGAGTCTAGGATCGGTAAAGCACTAAATTTCTCAGTTTCCTTTAGCTTACTACATAGCCTTAGCAAGGTTTTTCTTCTAGAAGTCATGCTACATCTCTGATATTGTCAAGTGTGTAGATCCATGATTCTCTAGTGCATATTTTCCTGGCATGGGAAATGGCAATATCGTTCTTACTTCTTGTTAATACAAATTCTGATTTTCCTCCTCCTTAATATGACTATGATGTTGCAGGTTTTGTCTGTGACATTGGATGAATGGTCTGATGATGAAATTGATGCAATGGTTGAGGTTGGAGGTAATGCTTCGGCAAATTCAATCTATGAAGCTTATATTCCTGAAGGCATTTCAAAGCCAGGACCAGATGCCAGCCATGAGCAGCGTTCTAAATTCATTAGGTTAGGTCAGATGTGGAAGTGTTGTTCTTTCTATTTATCTTTACTTCTTGAGGCAGCCTTCATGAGCCTTTCCTTATTGATTGTTGTGTTAGTTTTTGGATAAATATTGACTTCTAGTAGGTCTTGTTTTCATTGATGTAAGCGCATTTCTTTTCAAGGTCTAAGTATGAGCGACAAGAATTCTTGAAACCAAGCTTGCGTATATTGTCAAATCAGAAAAAAGGATCTCTCAAAACAAGTTTATCCAACAAGATCACAGAGAGCTTTCAAAGTTCAAGTTCGAGTTCACAAAAATCTGTAAGTTCTAAATACAATATTCATCCTTTTTCCAGCTAATTCTTTTGCACAATGTTTGATTTATATGGAGTATTTGATAATTTCTCTTTGACAAACTGAATCAAATATCTCACTATGACATCTTCCCTCATCAAGGTCGGCCCAATAAATTAGTGTCATAAAGCCAAATTTCTTATGATGCTATAAAGAAATTTAATATAATTTTATATCTCTACATAGACATGCAAAAATATAGTATCACAATTTTCTTCCAAAATTGATTGTAGTTTAGTGTTCTTACAACACAAATAGAAATTTATTATTTATATTGAGAAGACTTAACTTTATTTACTATTATGAAGATTTGAGTTCTTTAATTTGAAGTTCTAAAATATTTCTATGGTTAAAAAGTAGGCAATATTTCCCTTTTTCTCTTTTAATAAAGAATTTGTACTTTTTAATTTTTTTTCTACAAATATCAATATTGTTAAAGTGAATAAAATTATTAAATTCATTATTAAAATTTGATGCCTCAAAATTTTGGGGGCCTAAGCAAAGGTCTTACTAATTTCCCCATCATGCATGTAGGTGCCAAATAATTCTTGTTGGTGTTGTCTAAGACATTCCTTTTCTAGTGCGTCTAGGTAGTGGTGGACGAGTGGTAGAGGGCATTATATTTGTTTGTAAATTGGTAATCCTGATGTTTCAATTTGTTTGTTTTAATCTGACTTGACATAGAGTTTAAGAAAATAAAAATGAATTTTGAATCTTATGGTCTTAAACTAAAGATATGTGTAATGTACTAAAATGCTCTTTTAACCTTGTGGTCGAAAACTAAAGATATGTGTAATGTAGCAAAATGTCTTTCTAATCTTGTGGTCTTAAACATGCCATGCGGGTGGGTTGTTGAAATAAAAGAATTGCCAAATTAGGAAAGAGGCATTTCTTTTGAAACACACTATAAAATAAAGTAAGACAAACAAATTGAAACAAAGGGAGTACTTCATCACACGTGAAGTTTAATCAATATGGAGTTATTTCACAATAATGTTGAAAATATCATTAAATGTTTATCGCGTTTCCATAATCAATTTTATGTTGTTAATATTCACTTTGTTCACAGGAAGGCATGATTGAATTTATTGGAATGCTGAAGGTTAAAGTAATTAAAGGCACAAACTTAGCCATCAGAGATATGCTCTCAAGTGATCCTTATGTTGTCTTGAATCTTGGGAAACAGGTTAGTCATTTTTTGACATGTGATTTAAATTTCGAAATGAAGAGAAAAAGAGTTCAAAGTCTTTGTTTTTGGTTATTTGATTGAATGATTGAATTGTGGTAGAATTTGTTGAAAGTTGTCTTTATATTTTGAAAAAGTCTTGCCTTTTTCCCATTATTCTCTATATGATTGGGGTAGAAAGAGAATATTATATCTACGTAGTTTTGCTTGGCAAATAATTATTAAACCTTTTGATGATGCATGCTCTTACTTATACATAGACTGTCGAAGAACTAATGAGTAGAAGTTAACTATGTGTCTCGTATTTGGTTCTTTGGTTCTTTTGTTCAGAAAGTGCAAACAAGTGTAGTAAAAAGCAATTTGAATCCAATTTGGAATGAGGAAGTAATGCTTTCTGTTCCACAAGATTACGGAGCTGTAAAACTGGTAATAATTCTATTCTACTTCTCTCGAGAACAATGTCTATGAACTTTTTCCTCATTTCTATTTTCCTTCATCTTTATGCTTATTTTTATTAATAAAAATTTTCAAGAATTTATTTTGACGATACAATTATAAGCATTTTGTTAGAGGATAAACAAAAACTTCTTTTTATTGATTATACAAGATTACATATATTGCTTAATGAATTAAAGAAGAACTTCTAACTACTGAATGAATTATTTTAAGGAACTTAATGGTGTCAAAAAAGTAAAAATGATTAGGTAAAAGAAAAAATATTGCAGTTATTTGGTTGTTTTTCGGTGAGCAAGTTTTATTTATTTGTTTTTTACTATTAAGGTTGTCTTAATAAAATTAGTGACGTAAAACCAAATTTAAATAAGAGGTGTTAAGTATATACACAACAACATCATACCAGTGTAAGTAACACATATACAAAGCTAGTAGAAAAGAAAAATACATAATCAAAATTCAGGGAAAATGAACAAGAACAATAAATATGGGTTACCTTTTCTATTTTCTCATACTTATTTTTTTAGGGTAGTACTCTTAAACACATAAAACCTTTAACTTGACATAGTAATATTATTATTTATAGAGTAAAAATTAAGTCAAGTTGATAAGTGTTAGCCATGTGTTTACAACATATTATCTTGGATGTTGTAAAAACTTAATTTATTAATATGAAGATTTGAGCAGCTTATTTAAAGTTCTAAAATATTCTGTTAAGAAGTAGATAGTTTGTTTTTTAAAAATATTTAAATATAAATTTTGTATGTTTTTTACAATCTTCAATATTGTCTAAGGAAAATAAAATCATAAAATTCACTATTTAAAATTCTTGGGGCCTCAAAATTGTGGGTGCCTAAAGCAAACACTTAACAGCGTCACTCTAGAGCCACCCTTGTTCCTATCAACTAATGAAGCAACACCAATCCGGAGAATATACTTGCATAATTCTGTGAGAACAATTATTGTAAGATATGGAGATAATTATTGAGTGAAATTGCCTTGCCTTTTTCAATTATAATTTATTGACACAACTAGGTCCTCGACTATAAGGATATTCACATGGGAATGAAGAGATGGGAAAAGTTATTGGAGCTGAAAGAGAGGGCTCTAGGAAGTTACCCAAAGCAGAAGGAGGAGAGGCCTTTGAAGAGTATAAGAGAGCCAAGAGGGAAGCTAAGAAAGCTTTTAGTAAAGCTTGAGGGGAAGCCATAGATGGGTTGTTTCGAAAGTTAGGACATGAGAAAGGGAGAAAGAAATATTTAAACTAGTACGACTTGAGAGAGAAACAGAGTAACAACTTACACAAGTGAAGCATATTAAAGACGATTCTAAATAAGTGTTGACCGGAGATAATGAGATTAAGAAGAGATGGAGGAACAATTTTGGTCAACTCAACACGGCTACGAGAATAATAATTTGGATCACCATACATTTGTGTATGATAGAAATTTAGATACACATAAAATTAGGCCAACAGAGAGGAAGATGCCATGAAAAATATGAGAATTGGGAAAGCTTGTGTTCAAGATGGTATCCCATTGAGGTTTGAACGTGTGTTGGAGAGATTGGAGTAGGATGGGTTACCAAGCTACTCAATGTTATATTAAGAAGTGGTTGGATGTCCGATGAGTGGAGAAAGACTACCTTGAGTACCATTTATAAAAAACAAAGGATATGTTGAAGGTTGTCGGTTGTCCGAACTGTCATGGCATTAAACTAAAGAATTTTACGGTGAAACTGTATAAAAAAAGTGAAAGAGTGTAGCTTAGTACACTACTAGAGTGACAGAGAACCAATTTGGATTTATGCTAGATAGATCCACAATGGAGTTATTTTGCATAGAGGATCAGAGAAAATTATCACTACAGGAAGAAAGATCTATATATGGTGTTCATTTGACCTAGAGTAAGCATTTGATAGAGTATATAAGAAGTTCACAAATAAATTCATATTTCAAATATATAAAAAAAGCCATAAAATACATGTGAAGGAGGCGTTACTAGCATGAGTACAATGGTAAGAGATACTAATGTGTTATTCCATGACCATAGGCTTACACCAGGGATCGACATTGAACCCGTACTTGTTTATCCTTGTTATGGATAAGCTATCTGACACTAATATAAGATGATGTCCCATGATATATATTATTTGCTGACCATATTATATTGATTTGACGAAACAAGCAAGTGTGTCAACCAAAAGCTTGAACTACGGAGAAGAATCCTGTAAACTGAATGTTTTCAGGATGAATAAAAGACTGAATATATGAATGGCAGGTTTAGTTAGTATAAGAAGAGTAAAGTTGAGGTGAAATTAGACAGAATTGTTGTACCTTAACACAAATAATTCAAATACCTAGCGTCGTTATAGGAAAATGGAATGATAGTTAAAGATGTGACTCATAGAATCAAAATCGGATGGTTGAAATGTAGAAGTGCTATTAGGGTGTTATTTGATAGAAGAATGCCTAGCAAAGGAAACATAATTTCTATATAACAATCATAAGATTTCTATATAACAATCATAAGACCAACAATTATTTTGTAGTGAATGTTGGGTCGTTAAAGTCCAAAACATCCATAAGATGAGTGTCGCAAAGACGCGGATGCGAAGGTGGATGTGCAATCATACAATATTAGATAAGATTAAAACTGATTACATTCCCTAGAAGGTGAAAGTAGCACACATCAAGCATAAAATGGGAGGTCGCTTGAGATGATCTTATCATGTTTTGCTTTGCCTTCCAAATGCATTAGTTTGTAGGTGTGAGATCATTATGAAAGAAGTTATTAAAAGAGACGAGACGAGGTATACCTAAATTCACATGGAAAAAGTTGTATAATCTCCTGGAATCCATGTAGACTTAGAGAAAGATAAAAGCATAATAGAAAAAATAAAATAGAACTAAAACTTTTTATTTTTATTTTGCATAATATTGCTCTGAAGATGAGTTTAAATGGAGAAATATTAGGAGCCTCTATGGCTTTGGTCTCCTTGTAAGAGCTAATTGTAATGTGTGGATTAGGTGCACATCATGGGTTTCAAGTCATGCCTCTGACAAAAGCTGGTATTTAAGTGGAGAAGGATAAAGAGGGAGGCCTATTACTCACCGAGTTCACAAACCGTGTGCAATTTGTCCTCAGGGATTTCTCGGTTATAAAAAAAATGATGAATTAGGATTCATATAGCAAACCCCAACTTGTTTGAGAGGGGGGGTAGTTGAGGTATATCTGATGGGAAGATCCCTATTTCGTGGAGACACTACAATGCTACGGTGCCCCCACCTACGTGGGCATTGTCACAGTGTTTCAGCATGCACCAAAAATAGAATGCAAAAAGGGGGAAACGAAAGCCATGCTCATTTTGTATATTTGAACTTCATTAGTCCTTATAGAGACTGTTGCAAACATGAAATCTCGTAAGAGCTCCTGCTTTGCATAACTGCCTCCTCTATGAGACAAATTTGCACTTGCGGGTTCTAATGTAGTAAATGATTTAATGATACAGGGTCTTTCAAAAGTTATTTTACAATTTTGATGAGCTTCTGTTGCCGTATTCAGAGTTAATCCATCATAATTATTTACTGACCTCAGCAGGTAGTATTATGTTATAGGTACATACTTTAGTTATGGCTTTTTATGAGATAATCAGAAGTCTTAAGGTTTATCATACAGTGCTCATGATAGGAAGAAAAGGCATAAGATGTCTTACCCTATTCAAATGCATAAACTTCTACTTTCTCCCCCCCCCCCCTCCCCCCTTAATTTGTTTTTAATATTAGAAGACTTTGGGTCCCTTTGGTTGAAAAGTTACTTCTTTATTCACTAGAGTTCTTGAGTTTAGTAACAATCCCGAATGGTTAGGTTCTTGAACCAAAATCTGCTCCATCCTATTCCTTCTTTGAGTAACCCAGTACGTGACTAACTTGTGTGGTTCATTTTTTTTTGCTTTTTGCTAGTCAAGCTGATCAGCAGACGAGCTTTTTCCTGAAACACTCTGTAGCTTTTCTTGTCATGTCTTTTGTCTATAGGGATAAATTGATGTTCCACTTGTATGCATTGTCAGTTACACTTTATTTTCCACATGATCAGAAGGGCAGAATATCGTGTGTGTTTTTATTCGTAAGAGCTCTTTTCCTGGTGTACTGTACACAACAGCATTTATCAAGTCAAAAGGATGCCTGAGCTTTAGTGAGCCACTTGTTTGACTTTTGCTTTGGATAAACAAAATTCGTATCAAGCACTTAGCATTTCTCGGTTCTCTCTTTACTTCAATCTCTTGTTAAACTGAATACTGAATACTGCATACTGCCGCCAAAAATGACCCTGATATGCCTAATTAAAATCTCATGTGCAAGCAGAAATTTTGTGGTACCAATGGTAGTGTTGGAAATCTGTGGTAAAATGAGAGTGTGATCTCAGGAGACCTTTTGTCAGTCTCAGCCGTTGCGTAATCTTACTCATTCTTTCTAGGAAAAATGCTGCTTGGTTGCTCAACATATATCAATTAAGTCTTCCGCTGCTTTCTGAATTATGTATACTGTTGGATTCTATGGCCCTATGCCTCTTTAAATGAGCTTCTTAGGACTAGCATTTGGGGTTTCAAAAGTGAGGTAAATCAGTAATAGTTTTCTACGTGCTTGTCTCTAACATAGTGTATCAAGTTAAGAAGTACTGTGAGTACATCTCAGGACTGGTCTGTGCCAGTTCACTTGAGCAGAAGAGTAATTTTTTATGTGCTTCTTTGTCTTTACCGTTTTATTTATCTCCTTCCCTTTTAATTTCTTTTCCATCTGAAAGATAGAATTCCCTATTCTGTATGTTGAATTCTATTTGAAAGAAGTCTATCGAAATAGTTGCAATGGGTATAAGTTCTGTGATGATGAACCTCAAAAACAATTGCCATGGATCTCTACTTGTATATAAACTTTGGATGTCCCAGAAAACCTTCTTTTTCTGTCCGACATCTTTATGCCTATGCATTTCCTTGATGCATGTCAAATAACTGAGACTTGTGAAATTCGGGTAACTATTGACTGTAAATGCACCTTTTGTTAGATCCTTACTCTTTATTTTGCATTCATTTTACTATCCATAGTTCAACATTACTCTCATCTTTCTTTTTACTTGGAACTGCAGCAAGTATACGATCATGATACATTCTCTGCTGATGATATAATGGGGGAGGCCGAGATAGACATCCAGCCTATGATAACATCTGCCATGGCATTTGGGGATGCTGGAATGTTTGGTAACATGCAGATTGGAAAATGGCTAAAATCAAATGATAATGCCCTGCTGGATGATAGCACTGTAAACATCGTGGATGGGAAGGTGAAACAAGAAGTAAATCTTAAGCTACAAAATGTAGAATCTGGAGATCTTGAATTAGAATTAGAGTGGATCCCTCTTGACCAATAGGTGTATATAAGATTTTAGAATTTTTTTGCTACTTACCCTCCCATTTGCGTTTTTGAAATAATTACATGTATGAACTTTTGAATTAGAAATATTGGATAATCCATGCTGTTGTATTATCTTGCACATTCTATTTATTTCTCAGGTGTTTTCTTTCCTATATTATGCACATGGACCAAATCATATTGCGCAAATCTATGCTTACGAGAAGTGTGGTGGGATGACAGTGTGGTCATAATTTTTTGTCCCCCATAATAAAAATCTTTAAAGAGCGTCATCTCTTCCTTTTTTATGTATACAATAAATACATTTTTGCCCCTTCACACTTCAGATATTTTTAAACAACTTTTCATGCTCAATTGTCTCTCAATGTTTATTTTTTTCTTCGTATCTTTCATTTTTATTTCTTTATTTTTCTTTTATTTATTACTTTTTCTTTTCTCTTTTTTCTTTAAAAAAAAACCTTTTTTTCTTTTTCTTTTTTCTCAACTTCTATTTTTTTCTCAAAGTAATCTGCAAACATGATCTTCTTTCTTTGGCATGTAAGTAACAATAAGGGTTTTACTTTCAAGTTAGTTAACAATATCTATAATCAAAATCACCCACATATCTAATGTAGAAAAAATAATGTATGTTAGCATCTAAATGATAGAGTAGTTTATGGAATAGGGTTGGATATCGGTCGGTTTGGTTTGATTTTGAAGTTTATCGGTTTGACTTGTTGACTATCGATTTATAGACATGCCAAATAGTTATAGAACCATTAAAATATTGTCTTATCGATTATTGGTTTATCAGTTATTGATTATTATCCGTTCGATTATCGGTTTAACAATTAAGATTTAATACAAAAAAACCATTGAAAATCACCAAAAAACAAAGTGATAAACTGTAACATCCCGTGTAATTCTAGCCTCGACTAAGTTTGAGGACCATAAGAAAGATTGAGAAAAGGGAGTTGTGCATATGGTATGAGTCAACCTACGAGTCGTAGGAACTCCTACGGATCGTAGGATGGACTCGTAGTGTTGGCATCAAGATTTGAAATATGGCCAAGTCTAGAAGTGAGTCTAAGAGTTTATTGACGACTTGTAGGAATGAATCGTAAAGTTGTGCTTGACTTCTGAAAAATATAAGTCTCGGTACTTTGACCACGAGTTGACAAGATGAACCGTAGAAAGAATCACGAGTCATAGAAATGACTCATAGAAACACCTGATACTTAGCCAAATTCCAGGCCCTTAATTTCACTTCTACGAGTCAAGTTGACGATCCGTCAAAGAGTCTACAAGTCGTAATAACGACTTGTATGAAAAGTTTAGAGACTTAGTTTTCTCTGATTTTCGAGGACCTACAGGACGAGTTGAGTCTATGACTTGTCAAGTCTTTGACGACTCGTAGACACGAGTCGTAGACCCCAACATTTTCCAACCCAATTCCGCGACTGACGATGACGACCCGTAGATATTTCTACGAGTTGTAATGACGACTCATAGACGGCAAACTTCAGGTTTTTACTAAGGATAGATTGGTCTTTTCCCACCTCTCTTAAGCTGAAACCCTGACGTTTTAGAACTAAATTAAGTCTCTTATCAGTACTTTATAAGCATAATACTCTCATTAACACTTAGATTATTGGAGAGAGATGATTTGAGAAGAGGAGAAAGGATATGGTCAAGTTCTTCAAGAAGGGTCTTTGAGATCTTGATTGCTCGTCGTGTCCAGGTATGTAAGGCTAACCTAAAACATGGACTTTGTTCCTCCATGTGCCCATGATTGCGATAGATTGATTGTGTACGGATTGAGTCTCCATGACTGCATTCCTTGAGAAAGTCTTGTCTTAAAAATATACATATTTTACTGATTATTGATGAAATATCGATTGTTCTACAAATTGATTCCCTGAACACATGATTTGAACTATTTGTGTACTTAAACGCTAGAATTATATGTTGATTGATATTGAATTGTATACATCTTAAGATTGAGTCTAGAGCCTTGAATTGTGAATGTATGATTGTGAATGGAATGTGAATATGATGATAGTATTAATAGTATTGACAAATTAATAGTCCTGAATGTTGTCATAAATAATTGTCTAAAACTTCTCTCAACTAGACGATTGAGAATGATTGGGAAATTGATTGGTTGAAAGGATTGATTTGATAGAACGAATCAGTTGAAAAGAGTCCACAAGAGACTTATTGATTTGGTTTGATTTGGATTGATTGTCTTATGAGCTTGAGTTTTGGGAGGAGTATCGAGCACCGAATTGGGCAAGAGTAAGTGATAAATCAAACCCACTAACTACGTCGCCAAACGTTGGAGAGGATTGAACTGTTAAAGTCAAATGTTTTCCAAATTATTGTCCTGACATAATATGACCTGATTAGTTATGGATCTATGATTGTTAATTCGTTCTTATCATGGCAAGGTAAGGACGGACGTGGCAATAATGTTGGCTTATTGTACTATCACTGGCTCATAAGTGATGGTTGTTAGATAAGAGAAACTCTCATTTAGTTCTTGATAGTACTTTGAGTCGGATTGGAATGGATTGGATTGGATTGTATATGATTGATTTTTTCTAAGTCATATTATTGTTTATACTTAAGACATCTTGATTGAGTTTTTCATTCTTTTGCTATGAGATTCTGAGTTGATTTGATTCTTTTCTGATGCATGTTTCATTCTGCCATTTTATATACTCGTACATTTCATGTACTGACATCCATTTGGGCCTGCATCATTTTATGATGCAGAGACAGGTACTAGGGATCATCAACAGGCGCATCGTTGAGGGTCTATCCATATTTAGCTGATTGGTGAGTCCTCCCTTCTTCTGGAGGATTCCACATCTGAGTTTAGTTTTGTTCCTTTAATTAGAGGTATCCATGAACCTGTCATCGGCATCATCTAGACGGTTGATAGAGGCTTCATAGACTAGATTGTGATGTTGTTGATTCGTATCATATGTGACTAGTTTCTTTCATACTAGTTTGTTGATTGAATTTGATAGATGATTGGCCTTTGGCCTTGTTTTATGAGAGGTTTTTTGATAAGTGAGTCTTTCGCTGATAGAATGTGATTGAATGAAAGTGTGGTTGGACTAAGTGGTTCACTTGAGGACCGATAATGTTCTTCAAGTGCCGCCCACGTCAAGGGTACCTCCCAGGGCGTGACATAAACCAAATGAACCATGATCATAGTTGATAAATTGTGATTTTCTCAAAAGAAAATGTAAAACATTGTATAATAACCAAGAGTTTGAGAGAACAAGAAATAAAAGTATGAAAACTAAACCCTAAGTGAAAAGTAATTTATATACCTAATAGTAATAAATACAAATTATTAAGTTACTATTGGGTTATCGATTAACTTGTTAAGAAAAAATCTTAAATCGTTAAGAACTAATAATTCGATAATTAAAAAAATTAAAACCATTACTGAAACTGCTAAACCACTAACCCATTACTGATAGATCAATAATATTTTCAGTTCGATTTATCAATTTCGATTCGATTTTGAACAGCCCTACTATAGAGAAAAATATTATAGTTTTGAAATAGTGTTACCTATGAGACATAAGTTATTTTTAAGCCTTGAGCTATGTGTTGCCTCTGAGGTAAAAGTTATAGAGTATTTCATAAGTTAGACAAAGTGAATAGTGTAAATTGTTGTCCAGGAGGAACTTGTTATTTTTTTTAAAAAAAATAAAAATCTTTGAGCTACGTTTTGCTCTAAGGCAACAGTATTGTGTTCCCTATTAGTTAGACTTAGTGAGAATGGTGAAAATTATTGTCCATGAGGCACAATTTTTTATTTGAAAGTCCTTGTGCTAAATTCTGCTTCTAGGCAAGAGTTATAAACCATCTCATAAATTAAGATACAATGTGGTAGTGTCAAGTCTAGCCCATGGATGTAACTTGTTGTTTGGAAGTCCTATGGCTAATAAGTCTTGGATCTAAGACAATTATTAGAGAATATCTCATAAATCAAGAAGGTCTCTTGCCCATGAGCGTAACTTATTCCTTAAAAAGTCCTTGGGCTAAGTCTTGCCTCTAAGATAAGAGTTATAGAGCAACTTATAAATCAAGACACAATTTGATAGTGTCAAGTCTTGCCCTTGGGTTGTAACTTGTTGTTTTGAAGTTTTTTCGTCTAAGTCTTGCCTATAAGATAATAGTTATAAAGTATCTCATAAATCAAGATCTCTTGCCCATGGAGCATAATTTATTTTTTGGAAGTCCTTAGACTAAGTCTTGCCTCTATGTCAAGCATTATAGAGTATTTGATAAGTCAAGACACAATGTGGTAGTGTCAAGTCTTGCCTATCAGGCGTAACTTATTTTTTTTTTAAGTTCTTGATCTAAGTCTTGCATCTAAGACTTATAGAGTTTCTCATAAATAAAGATCTCTTGCATGGGGTGTAACTTATTATTTGAAAGTCTTTGGGCTAAGTCTGCATATAAGGAAAGAGGTTTAAAATATCTGATAAATCAAGACACAATGTGGTAGTGTCAAGTCTTGCCTATCAGGCGTAACTTATTATTTTTTTTAAGTTCTTGATCCAGGTCTTGCATCTAAGACTTATAGAGTTTCTCATAAATAAATATCTCTTGCATGGGGTGTAGCTTATTATTTGGAAGTCCTTGGGCTAAGTCTGTATATAAGGAAAGAGGTGTAAAACATGTGATAAATCAAGACACAATGTGGTAGTTGTTTGCAATAAATTTTAATGTGATAGAAAATAAATCACAAATAAAATATGAATAAACATAATTTTATTGATAAACATCGTTGGTATGAAATCTATTTTCTCTTGATTCTTCTCTCCTACGATTACTCTGTGATTCGAGGGATGTAGTGACATTTTTTGTACTAGGATGATTTGAACTTGATCTCCATGAAAGAATTTGTTGTATTAAAGTATTTGATTATCAAGAAGAGTCTCATAAAATTTTGATGTCTACAAATGTCCCCTACTTCAAGACTTGTCGGAGTTTAGACTTGATGAAACTCAAAAATGTGACTTGAAGTATGCTTCCACCTTTGGGGTTTTGTAGCTTCAGATTTCAAATTTGACTTGTGAAAGAAAAGATGAAGGGCGGATTTGGTCCCACAAGACATGTCAATTTGTTTGCAACAAATTTTAATGTGATAGAAAATATATTACAAGAATAAATGAAATATGAAGAAACATAATTTTATTGATAAAACAATGTGGATACACATTTGTTTATCCGTTGATTTTTCTCTCACAAATCAAATCTGCAAATTTAAATGCCACAAAACCCCAAAGGTGAAAGCATACTTCAAGTCTCGTCCGATGTCTACAAATGTCCCCTACTTCAAGGCTTGTCGGAGTGTAAACTTGATGAAACTCAAAGACGAGACTTGAAGTACTCAATTACTCTACCTTTGCGGTTTTGTAGCTTCAGAATTGCAAATTTAATTTGTGAGAGAAGAGATGAAGTACTCACACGGTTTATCAATAAAATTATGTTTTTTCATATTTTATTTGTAATTGTAATTTATGTCATCAAATCTACGCTCCGATAAGTCTTGAAGTAGGGGGCATTTGTAGACATCCAAATTTTTTGGGAATCTTCGTGATAATCAAATACTTCAAGAAGATCTACAAAAATTCTTTCATGGAGATCAAGTTCAAATCATCCTAGTTTGAGAAGTATGTCACTAACGGCCCTCGAATCATGGAGAAATCTTAGAAGAGAAGAATTCAGAGATAAAAAAATTTATATCCATAATGTTTATCAATAAAATTATGTTTCTTCATATTTTATTTGTAATTAAAATTTATTTTCTATCACAATAAAATTTATTTTGCAATCACAAATAAAATATTTAGAAACATAATTTTATTGATAAACACTGTGGGAACAAAATATGTTTTCCCTATGAGGGGCATTTATGAACTTAATCCTTATGAGAGCACAAAATAAATTGGTACCAATTAGTCTATGCTATGTTAAAAGCATTAAGGTTCTTATAAATTTTAATTTTTTGCCCTTCATTAAAGGACTAACATTTAGACAAAATCATCTTTCCATCATTTTTCTTCAATTATTATACTATTATTTTAATAAAATAAAATATTGATTACAATAAACATAATAAAAATTAAATGGATAAAATTTTCTTATTGTGGTTAAATATCATGGAAAATCTTTTTCAAATACTCAGAAAACTTTTAAAATAATAGGCAAAAAAGGTATAAAAACATCTCAAAAAAAAAGAATTAGGCAAAAAAGGTCTCAAAAAATAGGCCAAAACATAGTCCAAAAAAGGTCAAAAGAAACGTCTAAAAAATTATATAGCCAAAAAAAAGTTCAAAAAAGTTATACTAACTTATTAAACCTTTTGTCCTTCATTAAAATACTCGATAAAATTGTCACTATCACTACCTTGTTAATCTTGAGATTGAAAGCATAACTATTAAATCATAATTCTTGTAAGTTTGTCACATATTTTTATTTTTCTTCAGTGATTCACCAAACAATAATTGTAGGCAAAATCCAAGTGATATAATTTAGTTTTTACGATGTTCAATATCAATATCAACAAGAAGCGTTTTGATTATGATACAACAACAACAACCCAGTGAAATTCCACAACGTGGGGTCTGGGGAGAGTAAAGTGTACGCAGACCTTACTCCTATCAAGATAGGACGGCTGTTTTCGAAAGACCCTCGACTCAATAAAAGCATAAAAAGAGGTTAGATAAGGCTAAAAAGTTTATAGCGATATGGGAAAGCAAATAACGAGAGCGACATAGATTAAATAGAGTAATCAAAGTACAGAAAGTAATATATAATAACAGAAATCAGAGTACAAGAAATTATAGTGCGCTAGTGCACCTACTAATAAAGGAGAATAATGAAACTATGTACTAGCCTTCCACCCTAATGTGGTTCCTCCACATCCTCTTATCTAAGGTCATATCCTCGGTAAGCTATAGTTGCGCCATGTCCTGTCTAATTACCTCTCCCCAATATTTTTTTGGCCTACCCCTACCTCTTCTGAAATAATCCATGGCCAACCTCTCACACCTCCGCACTGGGGCATCAGTGTCTCTCCTCTTCACATGCCCAAACCATCTCAGTCACATTTCCCACATCTTTTCTTCCACCGAGGCCACTCCTACCTTGTCCCTAATAGCCTCATTTCTAATCCTGTCGCTCCTGGTATGCCCACACATCCATCTCAACATTCTCATCTCGGCAACTTTCATCTTTTGAACGTGAGAGACCTTAACTGGCCAATACTCCGCCCCATATAACATAGCCGGTCTAACCACTACTTTGTAGAACTTGCCCTTAAGTTGAGGTGGTACCTTCTTGTCCATAGCACACCGGAAGCGAACCTCCATTTCATCCACCCTGCCCTAATACGATATGTGACATCATCGTCAATCTCTCCACTGTCTTGCATGATAGACCCAACGTACTTGAAACTACTTTTCTTTTGGATGGCATGTTCACCAAGCCTAACTTCCGCGCCAACCTCCTGAGGTGTCTCACTAAACTTGCACTCTAAGTACTCTGTCTTGGTCCTACTCAGCTTAAACCCTTTAGACTCCAAGGTATGTCTCCAATCCTCTAGCTTAGTATTAACTCCACTATGAGTCTCATCGATCAGGACTATGTAGCCCGCGAAAAGAATACACCATGGCACCTCACCTTGAATTTGTCGCGTCAATCTATCCATCACCAAGGCAAATAAAAACGGACTAAGAGTTGATCCTTGATGCAACCCCATCACAACTGGGAAGTACTCTGAGTCCCCTCCTACTGTCCTTACCTTGATTTTGGCACCCTCGTACATGTCCTTGATCACCCTAATGTACGCCATAGGTAAACCTGTAACCTCCAGACATCTCCATAGTATCTCTCGTGGAACTGTATCGTAAGCCTTTTCTAGGTCGATGAATACCATATGCAAGTCCCTCTTCCTCTCCCTATACTGCTCCACCAGTCTCCTCATAAGATGGATGGCTTCTGTAGTTGAGCGTCCCGACATAAATTCGAACTGATTCTCTGAAATAGACACGTCTCTCCTCACCCTCATCTTCACCATTATTTCCCATACTTTCATAGTATGGCTTAGAAGCTTGATATCTCTATAGTTGTTGCAGCTCTGGATATCCCCCTTGTTTTTGTATAGGGGGGTCATTACGATATTATACGTGTAAGATCGTTTTAGTCATGATCTAGCAAGTGACAAAAGATATATATAGATGACTATATAATTCCTACAAGTACTATATATCTAACAACTGGGTTGTTTATTTTGCAAATTGTAGACTTTGAAGCTATTATTACATTATTTTGAATTCAACCATCGCGTTATGTAGTAACATTTAATTTTTTCATTTAAATAAACGTTGTATTTATTTTAAAGTCAAAAACGTTATTTAATTTGTAATCTTTGTATAATATATTAAATGATTGATACGATAGACAAACAAAATTGCCATTTACGATTTTTAGGGCTGGGCGTTCGGTATTCGGTTCGGTATTTTCAAAATTTAGATTCGATAATTCGGTAATCGGTAATTCAAAGTATGTACCAAATATCGAACTTTCAAACTTCGGTTCGGTAATTCGGTAATCGGTAAATAAAAATTCGGTTCGGTACGGTATTCGATAATACCCAAATTTCTGCATCTTATAAGATCAACACAAATGCAAGCACTTTTTTTTACAAGATAAGTAGCCACAAACCATCTTAAAATAAAATCTAAAACTAAAAGGCAACAACAGCAACAAAGTGCTTCAGCTGCAACACACAACAACAACAAACATAAGATGCAACACTACACCTGCTGCAGCATCACTACACCTGCTGCATGCTGCAGCAGCAGCACACTACACACAACAACAACAAACATAAGATGCAACACTACACCTGCTGCAGCATCACTACACCTGCTGCATGCTGCAGCAGCAGCACACTACACACAACAACAACAACACCTGCAACAGCTTCCTACAACAGCCACCAAAATAGCAACAACCTGCAACAACAACAAGGCAACACCTGCAGCAGCACAAAATTGGCGGAGCAACACAACAACAGCACCTGCAACAGCATACAACATGCAACAACAGCAACAAAATGCTTTAGCTGCAACATACAATATGCAACAACAGCAACAAAATGTTTCAGCTGCAACACACAACAACAACAAACAACATAAGCTGCAACACACAACAACAACAACAAACAACATAAGCTGCAACGCATTACAATTTAGAATTAATCTTATAACACATTACAATTTAGAATTAAACTTGAGCCTCAGAAGTCAGAAATAGTAGCAGCAGAGGAAATAGAGTCCAAAATCTGCTTTTACTGTTTTTCAGCTTGAACAATGCAGTCAATATCATCCATAGCTAAAAAGAATTTAAAATGTGTCAAAGAAGGATACTTTGAACATGTAATGTAGATTCAATCTCATTCTTCCTAGTCTTTTCTTTCTTTCTTTTACTCGAAATCTATCATTAGCACAATACATACACTGAAAAACGCAGTATTCAATACATTAAAGTTACAAACTGAAAAATAGAGAACCAAGAATGTTGCTATATGATTTTTCCATTAACTTATAATTACACCACTTAGCTTCTTTTCCTTGTGAACACAGAACAGGAAAAATGCAGAAAGAAAGCTCTTCTAAAAGTCAAGTTTCTATCAACAAATGCTATCAGAAGTCAGAACACAGTCCAAAATTTCCCTACTTAAACAATCTATCAAGTAACTAGAAGTCTAGAACCACATACTTTTTCTCACTTCAACTACGCCCAAAAGCAAAAAGCCCGTGATTTTTAAGTTCTAACTGAATTAAAAGTTCAAATTTAACAAATTAAACTGCTTAGAAATCCTGAAATTGCACAGAAAAATGAATCAACAAATTACTTACCAACGAGAACCAAACTCAGTTACTAAGAGCTGATACAGTGAGCTGGTTACTACTTTTTCCAATTCATTTCAAATCACAAACTTCACTTATAGTATATAGAAAATGAAACCTGCTCAATCTTAAGACATAAATTAACAATCATTCAAAACACACAAAAAATATGCAGAATCACAAAAATAAAATAAAAAATTCACATTCCCATATACAAAAATTAAGAGTAGTTATTAGAAGGAGGGATGGGATGACTTACAGTTAGGAGGCAAGTGTTATGTCTTGTGTGAGTCTTGGTTCAGAAAATGTCAATACAACAAATATGTGAGTCTTGGTTCAGAAAATGTCAATACAACAAATATGTGAGTCTTGGTTCAGAACACACAAGTCAGTGTGGTATTTTGCTGAGTGAGAAGCAATTCGTATATGGGTTCAGATTTCAGAACACACAAGTCAGAAATCGTGGTGTATAGATATATTTGTCCACTTTTTTCAACTAAACTCAAAAAAGGACAAAAACTTCGTAATCTATTTGAAATGGAATTTAGGGTACGCGTATTATTTTGGGGGAAAATAGAGACAGAATGTGAAGGAAGACTGGAAGAGGAAGAGGAAGAGAAGAAGCAAAGAGAACTTACCTTCAAGTGAAGCGGTGAAGGTGAAAGCGGCGTGAAGCGGTGAAGCTAATGGCAGCGTGAAGCGGTGAAGGTGAAGGCGGCGTGAAGCGGTGAAGCTGATGGCGGCGTGAAGGCGCGGTGAAGCTGAAGGGCTGAAGGCGATGTGAAGACACGGTGAAGCTGAAGGAGGCGTGAAGGGCAGAAGCAGAACTTCAATAGTAGTGAAGTATTGAGATGAATACTGAATACTGAATAGGTTAAGTGTTGTTAGTGTGTAATGTGTTAGGGGTATGTTGAAGACAATTGGGCTGGATTAAATTATAGGAATGGGCCTATAGCCCTTTATGTTTAAAAATTAAAAGGAATTTTTAGGAGGCCCAACAGAAATAATTCGATATTCGCTAAATCCCGAATACCGAACGAAATAATTAATAAATACCGAAATCGAAACCGAAATACCGAAATTTAATATTCCGGTACCGAATACCGGACCCAAGTACCGAATACCGAATACCGAAATACCAAAATAGCCGGTTCAGTTCGGTAATTCGGTTTTCGATATTTTATGCCCACCCCTAAGGATTTTCTCAGGTTATTATTTAATTATCTTTATAATATTTAAATTAAGGAGTCATAAAATATATAGTAAAAGAAAAATATATTTTAAAACTTATGGGGTCCTAAAGTATATGGTAAGAGAAAACAATATTGAAAGAGATACTAGAAAAATTAATAATTAAGGAGTCTGAACATATATTGCAAGAGAAATATATATTTTAAAAGTTAGTAAGAGTCCTAAAATATATGGTAAGAGAAAAATATATGATGAAAGTTCTAAGGTTTCCTCTCATCAACATTTATGTATTTTTTATATTCATAAATTATCTGTTATTAGTCAAAATCCGAAAAATGTAGCAAATAGTAATATTTTCTTTCTTATATATTCTGTCTTTTTTATTTTCAATTGTTTTAAAAAAGGTTTTCTTCATTTATATTTTTATGTGCCACTATATATTATTTATTTTATGAAAGTCAAGTTGAATAAAAGAGTTAAATTTAAGGTAGATATATCAATTTGTATATAATACATATAATGTAAAACATTTTGATAGATAACTTTTAGTTTTCTGACATCATAACTTCAAAGTTTGTGAGCTTATATATAATATAGTTTATTTTTTTCTTTACCTTACTGTTAGAGCGTGTTTCTGTGAATCAATATTAATATAATTTTGACTTTTAATATCAATAACGAAATTTTATTCAGTACATATAATTTTGCTTCTTAGTTGTTCGTGTGATTATAAGTTATTATATTCCTCTTTAAATATATTTTTTATCTTAAAAATATTATTTTATTTTCTTAAAATTTTAAATTTAATGATATAACATACCCACAATAATTATTTTTACAAAATAACGTACACTTAACTTAATGAAAAAAAAAATGATATAAGAGGGAAGAATATATGTCATCTGAATAATTAATTGATGAATTATGTACGTTCCGCTGTACATTAAATCAAAATGAAAATGAATTATAAAGTGAAAGTAAAGTGCATTATTATAATCACTTATTGACGACGTTAGGTAGTGAGGTGGACCCTAACGTTGACAATGACATTTCTCTTTGGCTTGTTCTCTTTCGTAACCTAACGACGAAAACAGCTGCGGAAACGGCGAGCAAAACGACGCCGGCTGCTCCACAAACCAAGCTGGATACCAATAGCGCCTCTCTCACGTGATCTTTTTGGTTGCCCTCATGTGACATTTGATCGCCGGAATTATCCCACCACGTCAAGTTCCTCGCCTCCGGTAATGAAGATGGCGTTTTATCTCCGGAGCCGGCGAAGAATGAATGCAATTGTGGATCTGTGGATTTTTCAGTCGGATATGACGATGGTAAGCCGTGCTCCGATGGACGGAGATCTCTGCCGTGTGGTTTGGAGGAAAAAATGGAAACGATGATGATAAGGAAGAAAGCGTTGTGTAAAATTTGATCCATGTGGAGTTTATTTATTTTAGCTTTGGTTTATCCTCACAGCTCTCTCTCTCTTTAAATACGGAAAAGGCAGAGTTTGCTTCTCATCAAAGGAACAAGTGAAAAAGTTATGAAACGTTTGTATGAAATTTTATAAATCACTCCTATTATACTTTTATCACTCTACTACTCACGCACATAAATTAAACATTACATTCTACTATTACTCTTTTAAGTAAAATATTATTGCTGAAAAATACCTCATCCCTCTCATTTTTATTAAACTGGAATGTTGGAATTCAGTCTTTGTATGAATTACAACACAAATTCTTTAATTGTTTTAAAATATACTCTCTTTTTTTTTATATATATTTTAAAACTACTCAAAAAGTTCACAGATAAATATTTGAAAAACGCATAATAGTAATCACATATGTAAAAATGAAACATACAGTTTCTATTTAATTTTGAAAAAATTCATTACTATTAAATTATTTAACATTTAACGGCGAATTAATTTTTATGTTTGAGATTTTTTGCAGCACGAATGAGTATTGTCAAAAATGATACAATGTGAGTGTCTCGGGCACAATGAGTTATAGGGGACAACAGTAGGCATTGTAGTCATCCCTTCATTGCTATTTTGTCCATTAATATTTAATAGTTTAATACAATGGCTTCAAGTGAAGTGCATTAAGGACGAACATGGAAAAGTATTGGTAGAAGAGACCCTCATTGAACAGAGATGGCAGTCATACTTCCATAAACTCTTGAACGAAGAAGGAGACAGAGAGATTATGTTGGGAGATTTGGAACACACAGGGAGGCTTCGCGTTGGTGAGTGTTGCAGGAGTATTTCGGTCGAAGAGCTTAAGGGTGCTGTGCGTAGGATGCGCTGGGGAAGAGCGACCGGACCAGACGAGATCCCTGGTGAATTTTGGAAGAGCACGAGCCAGGTAGGTTTGGAGTGGCTGACTAGGTTATTTAATGTCATCTTTAGGACAGCAACGATGCCCGAAGAATGGAGGTCGAGCGTACTAATCCCTCTATACAAAAACAAGGGAGATATCCAGAGTTGCAACAACTATAGGGGTATCAAGCTTCTAAGACATACTATGAAAGTGTGGGAAAGAGTGGTGGAGATAAGGGTTAGGAGAGGCGTGTCTATTTCAGAGAACCAGTTTGGATTTATGTCGGGACGCTCAACTACTGAAGCTATCCATCTTATGAGGAGACTGGTGGAGCGGTATAGGGAGAGAAAGAGAGACTTGCATATGGTATTCATTGATCTAGAAAAGACTTACGATAAAGTTCCACGAGAAATACTATGGAGATGTTTGGAGGCTAAAGGTGTACCGGTGGCGTACATTAGAGTGATCAAGGATATGTACGAGGGCGCCAAAACCAGGGTAAGGACAGTAGGAGGAGACTCAGAGCACTTCCCAGTTGTGATGGGGTTACATCAAGGATCAGCCCTTAGTCCGTTTTTATTTGCCTTGGTGATGGATGTATTGACGCGACAAATTCAAGGTGAGGTGCCATGGTGTATGCTTTTTGCGGACGATATAGTCCTGATCGATGAGACTCGTAGCGGAGTTAACGCTAAGCTGGAGGATTGGAGACACACCCTGGAGTTTAAAGGGTTTAAGCTGAGTAGGACCAAGACAGAGTACTTAGAGTGCAAGTTCAGTGAGACACCCCATGAGGTTGGCGCAGAAGTTATGCTTAGTGACCAGGCTATCCAAAAGAAAGGTAGTTTCAAGTACCTGGGGTCTATCATGCAAGGCAGCGGGGAGATTGACGACGATGTCACACATCGTATTGGGGCAGGGTGGATGAAATGGAGGCTCGCTTCCGGGGTGCTCTGTGACAAGAAGGTGCCACCACAACTTAAGGGCAAATTCTACAAAGTGGTTGTTAGACCGGCTATGTTATATGGGGCGGAGTGTTGGCCAATTAAGGTCTCTCACGTCCAAAAGATGAAAGTAGCCGAGATGAGAATGTTGAGATGGATGTGTGGGCATACCAGGAGCGACAGGATTAGAAACGAGGCTATTCGGGATAAGGTAGGAGTGGCCTCAGTAGAAGACAAGATGCGGGAAATGCGACTTAGGTGGTTTGGGCATGTGAAGAGGAGAGACACGGATGCCCCAGTGAGGAGGTGTGAGAGGTTGGCCATGGATGGCTTCAGAAGAGGTAGGGGTAGGCCGAAGAAATATTGGGGAGAGGTGATTAGACAAGATATGGCGCAGTTACAGCTTACCGAGGACATGACCGTAATGCTGTTTATAGTTGTGGCGCCGTTGTACTTTGACTGTCTTATCTATCTTATCTTATCTTATTTATTTATTTATTGTAGTTATGCCTCTTTCTTCCCGTACCACTCTACCATAATTTTCCCTTTTGTTATTCCTGTTTTCATCTTGTTTTCTTTATGTTTGCCCCTATCTGACCTTTTATCTTGTCCTCTCTTAAAGCCGAGGGTCTTTCGGAAACAGCCGCCCTACCTTTCAAGGTGGGGGTTAGGTCTGCGTACACTCTACCCTCCCCAAACCCCACATTATGGGATTATACTGGGTTTGTTGTTGTTGTTGTTGTTGTAGTTTAATAAATTGAAGTGTCAATTCAAATCTATATTAATAAATAAATAATATATAATTATTATATATTTAATTTTATTAATAAAAGAAAAGAGACATAACTATTTGAAAAGTTGTGTTCCTTTGAAATTATAAAAGATTTCTTTTTAAAAAACAACAAATCTTTTCCTCAAAACAGATAAAAGAAAACGATGTGTCCTTCTTCCCCTTCTTCCTTCTCCAAATCCTAAAAAGTTCATGTGAAGATTTTTGTGAAAATTTCTTCTTCAAAAAGCGAACAACTTCTATAATAGGTATGCAATTATAGACCGCGACTATTCTAGTGTAATTCGTGTTTCACAAACATGTGATTACATTATTAGACTAGTGAAACGAATTCTGTTGGGATATATGATTAACCATGTGGTTGAATTATAATATTTTATTTAATCCACTGTAAAGACTATTTCTTTTATTTTGTTTATTATCATAAAGTCTTTATTTGAATAAATCATTATATTTATATGTGTGTCATTTACTTATATAATAGATAATTTTTTGTGTGGAGTTATTTAGCATATGCACGGAAGATTAAAACTATCAGTTTTTATAAGTTAAATTATTGTTCACAATCAAAGATGAGGTAGGACAAACATCTTGATTATTGTAGCACAAAATTAAAAATGATTCGATCTTAATTATGGAAATGGTTAAATTTCAACTTCTTGTGCTAGTACATTTTGTATGTATTGAATGGACCAAATAGAGATATTCGTTTAGGTTCTGATTATTAATAAACAATATCTCTAGTCCATTACATGGACTTATACTCTTTAATCTTAATATAATTATTATGATCCGTGTAGTTTATATTTTAATATATTAAAAGGTGATACTCTATAATGAGTCAAAATATTTCTAAAGGATTGGATAATGACAAATCACATTCGTGAAATAATAATTAGCTGATAGAACTATATCTCAGACCTGAGAAAGAAGATACCCTTTATGGTTGCTTATAAGTTATCACGTAAAAATCTGTAGGTAGATTATGTGTCTGTCATGTGAAATTATCACGACTCAAGCTAGACCCTAAACGTGATACGATGATTAGAATTCTGAAGGACTCCAACCTAGTCTCTTAGCATACATAACGTGACATAACATAACATGAAATCAAGAATAAATTTTAAATGCGGAAGATAAGTCTTAAATCATAGAAAATATCGATATATGAGAATACGAAACATAACATATGGAATAAATGAAATATACTCTACTAGTCTGACAATGCCTCTACTAGAATTTAGATGGGGGCGTAGGAAAAACCTTACCTTACCCAAATAATAAGTACATAAGTCTGAATAGTAAAGAAATGACATGACTGGTTCGCCCTCGAATCACGAGGATTCACCAAAATAAGCTAACTCTGAATAGATGTCCAAACTAGCCAGGTAGATGGGCGGGAGTGTCGTGACCTATATTTTGAAATTATATAGACAAAAATATGCATTAGTACATGAAATATACTAAATATATGAGAAATATGCGTTAGTACATGAAATGTACTAAGTATGTGAGAAATAGGCATAACATGAATAAAAGGACATAACAACATGAACATGTGATGCATGATCAAATAACTTGAAAAGCATGAAGTAAAATATAAAATCATAAGATAAGGTCATGTCACGATCCGACCTAGGGCCTAGTCGTAACACGGAGATAGAAATCCCGAAGGGCTCCAACCAAGCCTCTTGTTCATATCATTAGCATACATAAGGTAAAGTAAAAGCGGAAACATCATAAGAGAGTCTAAATCATGAATAGTAATGAAGAATGTCACATGACAATATAGACTCAAAATATTTGTCTAACTAGATGCCTCTACTCATGAACATGGGCGGGGTTAAGACATGTGTTACATTCCGTATTTTTGAATTTTGGATTATTCGTAAGCTAACGATTATAAATTCAAGGACTTTTAATTTTGAATTTTAAAATGACATAATTCGTTGTAGATGCCAAGTTATATGAATAATTTATGTGTAGTAAAATACATCTCAAGAAGGACCCTTAAGCCAAATCAAAATAGAAGCCATCAAATATGTTTTTCTTAAAGTCACGTTTCGGGTAAGCTGACTTCGGGAGGCCATAACCTCTTTATAATTTGAGAATTTGGGAAAACTCTCAACATGAAAGTTGTAGATAATTGAAATATCTTTCCAACCATAGGTCGTGGGACGAAATGTGATATCGGAGTAATAAGATATAGACGTTTTAAGTCTGACAGGCCAAACTAAATAGTGAATTCGGCCCAACCCAATTCTAATTCGGGTCAGGCCCAATACCTACGAAATTAGATCTGATTTTTTGTAACTATTCCTTCAAACTTTAGACCAACATAATTCTGGAAATTTCCAGAGAGAGAGAGAAAGGGAGTTCTTGAGAGAAATCCCAAATCCGACCAAAATTCAAGTCCCGAAATCCGAAGCTCATGAAGAGAAAATTGTTGTACGTCGCGTTGGCTTCAATTTGAGCTAGAAATCAGCCAATAAGGAGAAGATTTTATGTGGTGCTGCAAATTTAAGGTAATATTAAAGTCTCCTTTTCATTGTTAACAAGTTTAGTTAGAGTTTTAACGGATTAGAACGGAGAAAATAGTGTTATAAACTAGTTTGGTGATTTGTTGAGAGTTATGGGTTAAAGGGTTGTTTTAGGTAGATTAAATAGATGGAATTATCTTAGTGATGATGTATAATAATGGTTGATATTGTTTTGATGTTGTTGATGAGTTGTTGTTCTTGAATTTGGAGGAAAAAGGTGTATGAAGATTGTGAATGTTCAAACCCGTTTTTGGAATTGAGTAGCTGGTAGTAATTCTGGAATATCTCATTGTGTAGACCTTCGATTTTAGATATTAAACATGTTTTGGAAAGCTAATACACGTAACTACAACTCTTATGTTTATGTCTTAGTCTATATCTGCTGTTATTATGTCGAAAACTGAGCATGAATCATAAGACAAATTCTGTCCAGATTCTGGATTGAAAATTCCTTCATGTATAGCTGTTCGTATTTTGATGATATCTCTTTGTAGAAAATGAATTTTGAGTTGATTTCTTTTGCATTGAAAACTTAAGACAGAGATATAAATGTTTCATGAAGGTTATAAAGTCCAGTTTTGCCGTTTTCATTTTCAAAATTTAGATACAACGTGAGGTACTTAACTTTCCGAATTTACTGCTTTGGTAACATGAATAATAAATCTTATTTTGTGTCAATATTTTGGATTGTTGATGTTGGTTGATGATTATATGGCTGGTTTGAAAGTGGGAAAAGTGAGCGGTATAGGGGAGGTGCTGTCCAATTTTTTTTAGAAATAACCTACTAACGATAGACTACGTTTTATTCTTGTCCATAGCTTAATCATAGTGCTTAACGTTTTAATATAGGTTGAGACAATATTGGACAACATATACGTATAAACGCTAAAGGTATGTAAAGTTAACATCTTCTTCTTTTGGCATGATCCATATGAAACGAACGAATGACATATGCTTAAATTCTAAAGAAACTCGTATTCGTAGATATACTCGGATGGCTACCGTTCTTGATTTTCAAAATTTATATTGTTATGTCTTGACTCATGTGTATGATTCCAGCCATCCTAGTTGGTATAACTCATGTTGTGGTATAATTCATATTTTAGTATAATCCATAATTGATGTGATTCATAATGACTATTGTCTTGGTTTTCAAATGATGGACTATTTTGCTTATTCTATTAAGTCTCCGATAATGATCAAATTTCGCAAGGTTGCTAATGATACCTTATTCGTGCATATTGTTATGGTATTATTCACCGAGTCCTACGATAGGCCGGGTATGTTATCATGTATGGATTCCACTACATTATTCACCGAGTCCCTTACTAGAGGGCCGGGTACGTGATATGATAATATGATATTATGATGATATGACGATATGATTATGGCACCGAGTCCCATAATGGGCCGGGTACGGTATCAGTGTACACTACTCTATTCACCGAGTCCCTTGCTAGAGGGCCGGGTATGGTATATATATACATATGACGATATATTGATATAATTGTGACACCGAGTCCCATAACGGGCTAGGTACGATATATGATGATATGCATGTCTTCATTTTATAAGACACAGGTACAGTGATTTATTGATTATGATACTTGACTCCTGAATCTTTATTTCAGATGTGATTTCCTTTACGGTATTTTATGCTTTATATATTCAGTACATAGTTCGTACTGACCCCCTTTTGTTCGGGGGGCTGCATTTCATGCCTGCAGGTACAAATACTCATTTTGGAGAGCCGCCAACTTAGGATTCTACTCAACGAGTTTGAAGTGCTCCATTGTCTCGGAGCCCAAATTTTGGGTACTAATCCTTATAATGTATATATTTGTGTATTTAGGGGTACGACGGGGCCCTGTCCCGTTATATGCTATTGTTAATTCTCTTAGAGGTCTGTAGACATATGAGTGGGTTGTATATAGATGTTGTCCGGTGTACTAGTATGACTTATGTTTTTGGACGTTTACATTCAGAATGGAAGCCTT
The DNA here is from genome assembly GCF_947179165.1 of Solanum dulcamara. Classification (NCBI taxonomy): domain Eukaryota; kingdom Viridiplantae; phylum Streptophyta; class Magnoliopsida; order Solanales; family Solanaceae; genus Solanum; species Solanum dulcamara. The sequence goes on along the minus strand of NC_077247.1, from coordinate 22,622,935 downwards.
GTCGGCTTACATATTATGTTATCTTATTTTTGACAATTAAGACTCCCCAAGAAATAGGTGATTTTAGTATATATATAAGTAACAGTTTGAGACAACGTGCTACCCATATAAATCCTTTATCATGCTTAATTGCCGATTGACTATAGATAATATGTGTGTATACGAGGGTCCAGTTTGGACACTAGTCACGGGGCTAGGTCGTGACAACATGTCCCTAGCTCACCCTCAAAATGAGACATAACAAAAGTCTTTGGAAATAATAACCAACTCGATAACTAGTCCCCGATAAATGAGAACTCACCACAACTTTGCCGGATAGGAAAGCTTAACTAGCCATGTGGATGGATATGATTCTCAACCTCAACCCATATATTATGAGACAATGTAAGAAAAAACTATGCATTAGTACGTTTGAATGTACTAAGTATGAGGTCATGAAATCCAACGTAAATAATGGAATGCAATGATCAAGTAAAGTACATGATAAAATGAGATAAATAAAACATAAAAAAATCATAGTGACCAAAGCATTTGAAAAGCATGCTTGAGATCATAAAAATACATACTAGATCATACATATGTGAGATATGAACCATAACCGACAATAAGACCATGTGAGCTATAATATGAAATTCCGATGTTACCCCTACACCAAAAAAAAGGGGAATCTACTTACCAATGTAGACTCTACCCCACTTGGCGGGTCATAACGTATGGTATATGTGGATCCAATATCTAGGCCATGAAGGCAACCTATGGTGGCACGTAGTTTAAGAGACATGAGATTGCTACTAGGGATTTTGATAGGGCCCCACCTCAAGCCCTCTCGGTACTAAGTCAAATCCCACGGAATACACATATAGCATAAAAATCATAATGGACATATATCATAGTCATGATCATAGGTTTGAAAGCCTAGAGTATCTCATTTTCATAATGTAGCTGCAATGTGAGTATCTGCCTTCCACATTATATAACATACCCACATAGTTGTAGTTCATACATAATTCATATCATCCCTTAAGGCACTACATTGGGCCCTAAGTAATCTATTCCACAATTTGCATGAAAATTATGATTTGAAATATACTTATAATTCATGATCATAGTTGAAATACATAATCATAATTCATAATTGGAAATTAGGGTAAAACATGAATGCCTCTAATGTCTGAATGGTAGATGCAACCCAACGTATTTTTTTTTACTTATAAGCTGTTTTCAACTTATAAGCTTCTTAAAATTAGTTCATCCAAACAAACTCAATTATTTATTGAGGCTTATTTTAAGCACCAAATGACTTTAAGTTGGCTAGCCAAACACTCAAAAAGCTAAAAATAACTTATAAGCAACTTATAAGTCAATCCAAACAGGCTCTATATCTTTCAAGCCATCAACATTCGGCACACATAATCGGTCTTGATATCTCAAAATACCATCTCCCCCTTGGAAGAAAGCCTTAATGGATTTTTTGGCAACCGCTTTCTTCCATTCAACCAAAGGGGGATCACTATCTTGTTTTGCCTTTACATCCGCCCTAAGAGACAATTCAGAACCATTTTGCACAATAACACCACCAACTTTCAAATCAACCAATCGCACACCCAAATGGGCTAGTGTATGCACATCCCGAACTAGCTCTTTCTTCTCATCCTCAATATAAGCAACGCTGTTCATAGACAATCTACTAAGAGCGTCGTCCATCACATTTGCCTTACCCAAATGGTATAACAATGTCATAATCCTTTAATAGTTTAAGCCATCTCCTTTGTCGAAGATTTAAGTCCTTTTGAGTGAACACATATTGCAAATTCTTGTGATCAGTGAAAACATCCACATGGACACCATAAAGATAGTGTCTCCACAACTTTAAAGCAAATACTATCGCTGCCAACTCCAAGTCATGAGTCAAGTAATTCTTCTCATGTACCTTGAGTTGCCTTAAAGCATAAGCTATCACTTTGCCATTTTGTTTTAGCACACAACCAAGATCAAATCGTAAAGCATCACAATACACAACAAAACCATCGAAACCTTTCGGTAAAGTCAACACTAGAGTGGAGGTAAGACTATCATTCAACTCTTGAAAGCTTTACTCACATGCATTGGACCATTGGAATTTTACCTTATTTTTGGTCAAAGAAGTCAAGGGCAATGCAATGGAAGAGAAATCTTCCATGAACCATCTATAATAACAGGCTAAGCCCAAAAAACTTTGAATATCAGCAGGACTCAATGATCTAGGACAATTCTTAACCACCTCGATCTTTTTTGGATCAACCATAATTCCTTCTTCGGAAATAATGTGACTAAGAAAAGCAACTGACCTTAACCAAAATTCACATTTGCTAAACTTTGCATATAACTAACGGTCCTTAAGAATTTGCAACACAATTCTCAAATGATCGGCATGCTCTTTCTCACTTCAAGAATAAATTAAAATAACATCAAAAAACACGATCATGAACATATCTAAGTATTGTTTAAACACTCTGTTCATCAAATCTATGAAAGTTGCAGGGACATTCGTTAGTCCAAAAGACATAACCAAAAATTCAAAGTAACCATACCGATTTCTAAAAGTCATCTTTGGAATGTCACATTCCCTCACTCGAAGTTGATGATAATCCGGTCGAAGATCAATCTTGAAAAAGTAGCTTGCTCATTAAAGTTGATCTAACAAGTCATTAATCCTTGGAATGGGATACTTATTCTTCATTGTGACCTTGTTCAACTGCCGATAATCTATACACATTCGAAGAGAACCATCCTTCTTTCTGACAAAGAGAATCGGAGCACCCTATGGAGAGATACTCGATCTAATAAAACCCTTATCTAGAAAATCCTTTAACCGATCTTTTAATTCTTTCAGTTCTACCTGAGACATTCGGTAAGGAGGAATAGAAATAGGTTGTGTATTAGGTAGAAGATCAATATCGAAGTCCATTACTCTTTTCAGAGGAATACCCAGGAGACTTTGGGGAATTTTTTTAGATATTCATTTACAACTAAAACTGACTCAAAAGTAGGAGTCTCAAAGTTAGTATCTCTAACCTGAACTAGATGATAGATGCAACCTTTGGAAATTATTTTTTGAGCTTTAAGGCATGAGAGATGAATTGATCCTTAAACACGGAATTACTACCTTTCTATTCAAGGACTGACTCATTTGGAAACTGAAACTTAACCACTCGGGTTCTACAATATATAGAGGCATAACATACATGGAGCCAATCCATACTAAGAATAATATCAAAATTGGTCATATCAAGTTCTACTAGATCAACAAAAAACTTTATGGAAAACTAAAACTGGACAATTTCTATAAACCCTTTTAGCCATAACCGACTCACCTACGGGAGTATAAATGGAAAAAGGTTCTAGCAACACTTTGGGGCACACATCAAACCTCATATCCACATAAGGAGTAACAAAAGACAAATTTGCACCCGGATCAATCAAGGCATAAATATCATAGTGAAAGACCCATAAAATACCGTAACAACATCGAGAATCTCCTCTACCTTTTGCCTACCATAAAGAGCATAGAACCAGTTATTGCGTTGGCCACCCTTAGGTTGAGCTTGACCACCTTATTGTACTTGGTCTCCTTGGGATACTTGGCTTTGATGATGACCTTCTCTACCTTTGTTGGCAACATGAGGGCACTCAGATTGCCTATGGGCCATTTGCCATATCCATAGCAAGAACCTGTTCCCATCAAACAACTCCCTCCATTATAAACACTTGGGAACTGAAGGGCTACTAGCATTCACACCTCCTCCTTGAGCCTTAGGATATGACACTTTATCATTAACAAACTTCTTTCCTGAATTTTGGCCTTATTGAGAACGGCCATTAGTACCACCGATCCTAGTACTTGAGAGCCCACCTTCATATCGGGCCCTCTTAGAATCCCTCATTCTCATCTCTTTGAGTTTCTCTTCTTCAATTTTTTCGGTGAAAGTCATGAGCTGAGATATGTCGATTTCCTTGGCAAGCATGGCAGTACGACATTCATTAGCAACCAAGTCAGATACCCCCGATATGAATTGACTCATTCGGGCACGTGGATCGACAACCAATGAAGGAGCATACTTAAATAACTTGGTGAACTTGAGGGCATAGTTCCTCATACCCATGTTACCTTGTCGAAGATTGATGAACTCCAACACCTTGTCTTCCCTTAGCTCAAGAGGGAAAAAATAATCAAGTAAAGTAAGTTTGAAGACTTTCCACTCAATAGGTCCTTCATCCACCCTCTCTATCTTCCATTGAGTATACCAAACTTGAGCAACACTTTTAAGTTGGTAGGCCGCCAACTCCGCTTTCTCCTTCGAAGTCACCCCATAATACTCACTATATTGTAGACCTCGTCAATGAACTCTTGAGGATCCTCATCAACTTTCGAGCCATGAAACTCAGGAGGTTTCATCCCTGCAAAGTCCCTCACACTAAAAGACAGAGTGGGAACATTAGGAGGAACTGCATCCCCTTAGTTTGCCACGACTTGGGCTAGCATAGTGATACCCATCCAGAACTCCGCATTAGTCACTTGGTCGGGTAGGGGACCATTGTCTTGAGGGACCAGAGGAACTTGGTCCTCATTAGCATTGATCCCTCTTTGCATAGGTGCTCTTCTTGGAGGCATTTTTGAAAGTCGCAAAGGACAATCGTTAGGAAAAGAAAGTCTTAGAGTATACTCTATAGAAAAAAATAGACCATGAAAGAAGTGAGAATTTCCTAAAATGGCTTATAGCCTCATATTCATAGATAAGGCGCTCTTCACAATCATGAATAAGAATCTACTTGATGCATCATGTTGGACTCCTTAGGACATCTTAAACCTTGCGCTCTGATACCAAGTTTGTCACAACCCGACCTAGGACCTAGTCGTAACATGACGATCGAAACATCAAAGGGATCCAACCAAGCCTCTTGACATATCATAAGCATGCATAAGGTAAAGTAAGTATGGAAATAACATAGGAAGAGTCTGAAACATGATCATAGAAGAAATGTAAACTTGACTACATAGACGCTATAACATAGGTCCAACAATATTTCTACTACATAAGACGGGCGAGGGCTAAGACATGTCCCTAGATGACGCTCAAAATAAAATATAACAAGTCTTTGAAAGAAATAACCAACTCATAACTAGTTTCCGATAGATGAGGACTCACCCAAAATACTTTGCTGGACGGATAATCTACTAGCCATATGTGATAGGAGCGTGAACCTCAACCCCTACATTATGAGATAATATAGGCAACAATATACGTTAGTACATTTGAATGTACTAAGTATGTAGGAATGACATGCAATATGAATCATAATTTATAATGATCAATTAACGTACATAATAATGGAGAATAGGTAAAGTCATGAGGGAACCATAATGATCAAAACATTTAAAAGACATAATTAAAATCATGAAGGAACATAAGAGGACATACATATGTGAGATAGAACCATAACCGACAATAAGACCATGCGAGCTATAATATAGAATCCCGATGTCTCTCCATACAACAGAAAAAAGGGAAATCTACTTGCCAAGGTAGACTCTACCCCGCTAGGCAGGTCATATGCATATGCTATATATGGATCCACTAGCTAAGCCATGAAAGAAACCTATTGTGGCACGTATTTTAAGGGATTTAAGGCTGCTACTAAGGCATTTAGTAGGGCCCCCACCTCAAAGTTCGCTCGGTGCTAAGTCAAATCTCACGAAATACATAACATAGTAATCATACTTAGCATATATCATACTTGTTCATAAACTTTATAATTCATAGTGTAGCTTATTTTCATGTCATACTTGCAATGTGAGTATAATCCTTTCAACATTACAATATCATACTAGCATAATTCATGTCATTAGGTTCCTAGATCACCAACATAGGGCCCTTAGTCACATTTTTTCATAACTTGAATGAAATTCATAATTTGAATATAATTTTAATTCATGATCATAATTCATACTTGAATTTAGAGTAAAACTCATATACATTGTCAATTTGAATGAAAACTATGATAATACTTTAAAATCATTGAATTCATAATCATACTTCATAATATCATCATTGAAATAGCTTTATGCATGAGCAATCATAATTCAACTTGAAATCATGTAATTCATGTAGAAACATATTTATAATGATCATTTATAATGATTAAAAATATAATTGAAACAACCCAATGCAATTCATCAAATTAGGGTTACAAACCCAATTGAAATTTATGAGATTTTGAATGAAAACCTTGGGACTTCATGGGTGAAAGGGACCATGGATCAATCCCTACATACCTTGATTGAATTAGAACTTGGAATTGAGAAAGGAGACTTTTTCTTGAAGAAACCCTAGCCAAACTTGATAAAGAAGATAAACTCTTGAATGAACCTTGAGAGAGAAGTCTTAAAGTTGTTTGGGAATTAATGAGGGAAAAGAATAGGTTTTGGAATATTTAGGATAATTTCATAATGAACCTAATCCTAAAAACATCCTTATACATTAATGAAAGAATAGAGAATTGACCCGATTACCCTTTATTTAATTGGAACTGGAACTCACCACGGAGGTTCCATCACAGTCTGTGATACTTATCACGGCTCGTGGTAGGGTCCGTGATGCCAGACTTGGACTTGAAATCCTAGGGTTGCAGGGTAAGAGTTTCAAAACTTCCTCCACGGACCCTTTCATGGTCTGTGTAGGTCATCACGGTCCCTAAGGCATGGGCGTGGTGCAGGACTGTAAAGTGGTCTGCAGGAGAGACCACCATAGAATCCACCACGATCTGTGAAGGGCTACACAGTCCATGGTGGTGAAGCATGGTCCTAGCCTTGGAATTATTTTCTGAGGTCTTAAGAGATGGGTCACCACAGAGGGCATCACGGCCCGCGGGCTCACTATGGTCCGTGGTCACTTGTCGTGGTCCCTTCCTATAGGTTTGAGCTTCAGAACTACCTCCACGATGGCTTACCATAAGGTGTGGTGAAGACCACGGTCCGTGATGGCCTTCCGTGGTCATCACCTGATGCCAAAAACTGTAGGTTTCAAAAATTTCATGTTTTGATCTTTGTTTTTCCGACTTTCCAAATTTTGGGGTCTTACAGGTGTAGTTTGGGTCGTGACAGCAGAAAAGGATTATGCTTTATTATATCATCAACTCAAGACTAATAATCACGATGTTGTCAAATATAATCATGTAAAATTAAGGGGAGTTGGGTAACACACGATTTGATTCAAAACTATAAATATCACGATCACTTAAGTAACACAAAAGAGAGATTCATAAAGTTTGGAACGACTAGGGGTGTGTGCAATATCGATGGGGCTTTAGTTCAATAGGCAATGATCAATTAGTTCCAAACCAATATACACATGAATAACATTTAATTGATACTATATTCAATATTTTCTCAAACTAATGGATATGTATGTCTTGGATTCTTCTTAACACCAAGATCATGCAAACAAAACACCAAACATTACTTGAGTGTGTTAGACTATCTCTAGATTTATCCTTAAATGAGAAATCAATCAGATTTAACTATCTCTAGCTCTAATTCAATGACCAATTCCTTAAGTCCTTACTGATGAAGTCTTACCCAACCTTACTTTGTCTTTCCAAGTCAAAATCAACGTTTGCAATTGTTGATTTTTAAAACCTTGAAGACAACACTAGATCCATGCATAAATAACCGATTTAAGAACTATCTGATCACTATCCATTCAAGTTTACCCCACAAGATGCACACACACCTAAAAAGAGATTTGGCTACTCATAAATAAAGAAATAGAGAATATACTATCAAAGTTATACTCCATTCCATTCATAATGTGTAACCAAAATCAGATCCAACCTTAGAGAAGTACAATTTTGGGTTTCTTCTTTAGCAATTAAAAGTTATTCTTTAATGTCTATTCTCTACTCTCTATAATGGAATGATGCAACTATTCTAGAATATCACCAATTAGGAGGAAGATGATAGTATATAATTACACATATCCTCATAATATCCTTGAAACTTTTCAAAGAACACCTTGTTAGCCTCAAGTACGAGTTTGCCCTTGACTTTCGTCCCTAACTTGCACTACTCCTACGAGACGTAGGTGCAAAACCGTCCAATGCTAGTGCGGTGCAGCTTCCTCGTACTTAGAACCAGTGGAACCTGTTTTTGCACGGGAAAAATACTGGTGTTCAACGTAGGTGCTTAAGACAGTGTATTCCTTCAGAGCCTGCGTTTCACCTAGGAAACGTAGGTGCACTCCTACTCGACGCCAGTCGTTTCAAATACTTCATTCTTCATGTTCCAAGAAATATTTGCACATAAGATAACAAAGGCCTAAAATTCCTTCTATTAGCATTAAAACATAACAATAATTCATAAATAAGAGTCTAACAAGTTGGTAAAATACCAACTCATCATACGCATGCAATCCCTATTCCAATTCTCTATGATAACACCTCCACAACTTTACTTTCTCTTATGACTCTGTAATTTCACATCACTTTCCTTTTTCATTCAACTTCTTATGTATCTTTCTTAAGATTATACCCCAAATAAGAATATTACTCTTCCTTATTATCATTTACTCTACTATTCATGTATCCAACTATAGATCACCCATTGTTCTCCTCATCTCTCTCCTTCTGGGTCTGTTGATTTCTTGATTCTATTCCTTCGCCGAAGATGATTTTTTTGGCTAGTCCCTTTTTGTTTTTTTTTTAAAAATCAATAAGATTCGATGGTCATTTTATGTATCAAAATAAAAAAAGTACATAATGTAATTTGCAAATGAAAGCAAAATGAGCCAGTTCATGTTCCCATTTTTTACGTTCAGATATGGCCTTAAAAACTCTCTCCGATGACTATTATTTTTGGGATGAAATCAAGATTTTGTGTTCATGGAGATGAATTAAGGTTGATATTGATGGGTTGGATTGTCATGTCATTGTTTGTTGATCACTTTGGCTTCGTGAGTTTGCCCCCCAAAAACTGGGGACAAAGAGAGTTTGGTGATTGTTTTGTAGGTGGGTGGAATGGGTTGTGATTTGGAGCTATTGGTAGTACGGTGGTGGTTCATCGGAGAAGATGAGGTGAGGTCTAAAAAATTGTATTAAAAGAAATAAGTGTCATAAACACTTTTGAACTATCACTTTTTTTTGAGTTTCATACTCAAACTATTGAAAGTGTGAGTTTCATACTTAAATTATCACTTCTTAGTTTGAGAAACACACCTCTTTTTTTTACACTCTCATCATGGTGTGTGTACTACACACTCTCTTTTATTTTAAAAAAATTATCACATCACATTTCACATGGACAAAACATTCATCATTGACAAAAATTAAATAAATTATTAGTATTAGTTAAAGTTAAATATAAAATAATACTATCCCCAAAAAATATATTATAAAGTAAAATATAAAATATTTTTCTTACTCCACTCCACCACTTCATCTCACCGTACCCCCTCCTCAATTTTTTAGTTTATTTTTTAATTTTCTTTGTAAAAATTTTAAAAGAAAATTTATCTCCTCCCCCACCCTTTTATAATAATTTAGATATTGTTTTAATTCTTTTAAAAGAAATAATTCTATTCCACCTACATAATCCTTCGCTTTTTATTTTTTTTATTTTGTGTTATATATATATATATGTTTGTGTGTGTGTTTTTTAAATTAATAAGTGATAGTTTATATATAAAACTCACACTCTCAATAATTTAGCTATGAAACTCAAAAAAATGATAGTTTAAGTGTGTTTTTGACACTTATCTCAAAAGTGTATTAAATATAAATGATAGTTGTAATACAATTCTAATGCAATATTATACATTATTATGAATTCAATAATTGTTATTCTAGAACAAATATAATACAACAATATAAACTAATTTAAATAGTACCAAGATGTTTGAAATTCACATATAATACTACTTTTAATACATTTGTTTATTCACCACGTGCCTTGAACATGCCTATCTATTGAATTCAAAATGTATTACGATTGTTGTTTATTATTCCTTTTATTAACAATGTTAAAAATGTATTATAACTTGAATTTTAAATATGCAAACACCATTCAAATTAGTTTATGTGTTACTATATTAAAATTGTGTTAGAAATATATTATATATGTGTTTAGCTATTTTTGATAAGAGTAAAAATAGTACTATAATTGGTAATATAATACATTATTTAAGTAAAATGAACATTTAAAAATCCACCCATTCCCAAATTTATTTAACCAATCCATCCAAAACAAAACCCTTCATTCCCAATATTTGAAAGAAAAAAGAGGAGAGAGGAAATAATATTATTTATTTTTTTTGCATAGAAACAAATAATATATAGGTAGAGCACCGAACATTTGTATTATTTTATTGAGCAATTAGCAATGGGAAATTACTTTTATTTATATTAGGAAGGAGTGTTTTCTTTCTAAGGAATAATAATAATAATAATAAATCCTTAATCAACGGCTCAAAGTTATGGTAATTCTGCAAATAACATCTCTTTCCAGTCTCATTTCTTTTTCTCTTCACTCCCACTCTTGTACTGCTATTCCTCTCTCGTTAAAAACCCTAAAAAAAGGGTAAATTTCGATATTCTTTTTCTTTCCTTTGTAAGTTTAGCCGAATTGGAACTTTAACTTTGGTTTAGTAGTTGTGAATTTTGAACAGCCTTTCTTCTCTTTGTTTCTTCAACTTTGTATTAGTTTTTAGCTCAAACAGACCTGACGAATCTAATTGTGTGTTTGTGAGGTAGAAAAAGATGACTGATTATTTTTTTCCGTGGAGTTCATACTAAACAAAGAATTCAGTTGTTACATTGTAAATAAGTATGTTTAATGATCACATCATAAAGTTCTTTCTGTTTCCTCTTACACATTATATTTCGGAAAATAATGGCAAAATGGTTTGCTTGTTACTAATATAGTCTAGCCTCTCTTCTTCTTCCCCCTTTTTTCACTCCCATAGTTGTATTGATTATGTCAATACAGAGGAAATTAGTAAATTTTGCATTCTCTATGCAGGTATTTTTAAAGTATGGGTACCGTAGAGGTGTTAAACAATGGAGTTGGTTATGGTATAACTTCATGTCGGGATAATGCTTATGTGGGAACAATGAATGTTGGGTCTGAGAGAACAGTGAATGGTGGCAAAAGAATTGACAAGTTGAGTGATGAGATTTTGGAGGACTTTGATTTGTATTGGGAAGATATAAACAAACGCTTAACGGTTTCGAGGATGGTGAGTGACTCACTTATTAAGGGAGTGGTGAGTGCTGTGGAACAGGAGGCGGCTGACAGAATAATGGCTAAGGAGATAGAATTGATCAAATTAAAGGAGTATTTGCAATTTCATGATGTGGGTCTCAGTAAAACTGAATCTTTGGGGTCACCAGTCTTGCAGGATGCGCTAGAAAGTTTGAATTTTCAGAAGCATTATTTCACTCTATCAGGTGTTTTCCGGGAACATGAAAAGACGAGAGAGATTTTAGGTGGACTAAGAAATTCAGCAACAGATGAACTCAAGAAGCTGAAGAAGGGCATTGATAGGGTTAGAGGTTCCAGTTCTATAAGGAGGATCTGCTCTGGTTCAGAGTTGGTGGGTCTGGGTGGCATTTTGCGAGAGCAAGAATCTGAAAGTTGGGTTCATGTGGACAAAACAGTGAAGCATCTGAAAATGATCATGGGTACAGTTTTTACATCTATGGATGGAATGGTACAGTTGTCCAAGGAATCAATTGAGCGGTGGCAGGAGGAGCATCTAATTGAGGTGGAGGTTGAGGCCATGGTGATGCGGAATCTGATCCAGAGTATGCAGGAAGATTTTGAGGACAAATTGTGGGATCAGTATAGTCAGTCTTGTGGCGCTCGAGTTGAGAAATTGAATGACATCTCTAGTCTACGAAATGACTTAGAGGTTATTTTGAAGTCATTGTCTAGTATAGAAACAGAGAGTCTGACTTCACGTGGATCACAGGATGTTGACCACTTTCACTGCATGATGTCAAGTGAGCATGTGACATCTTCTAAATCTGTTTGGGAGGGAAATGGGAAGTGGGAGGATTCAAAGAGTGATATACCTGAAAAGTTTGAAGCTGCCACATTGAAACACATGTCACGGGAGGAAATGGTGGACTATTTTAATAATATGATGACAAAGATGAAGAGAGAACATGAATCCATTCTGGAAAAGAAAACCGATGACTACTTTTCTCTAAGAGCTGAATATCTAACTCTTATAGGAAGGGGGTCTATTGTGCAGCATAAGAAGGATCAGGGGGAATTTGATTTTCTTAGAAAGAAGATCCCAGAAGTTATAATGAAATTAGAAGATATCTCTGTAGAGACTGAAAAGTGTCCTGAATTTACTCAAAGACCTACAAATTTGGATAGTTTGAAGGATAGAATTGACACCATTCTTTCTGAAAATCGTCAGCTAAGGGACTTGCTTAGAGATAAGAAAAATGAAGTGAGGTTTCTGTTGTCCGAAGTCTCTGCTGCTGCTGAGAAGAGTCTGCAGCACTCTTTGGCTGAAGAAAACATGCAGAAGCAGATAGGAGATATCACTTTAGTGGTGGAAGATTCGCAGATAGCAGCTTCAATCAGGGAAGAAGTCTATAAATGTTTTCTAAGGGATCTCATTAGAAAGAAAGGTAGCAAAGCTGATGAGTCAAACATGAAGTTCCATATTATGAATGACATTTATGATATTATTTTGACGGAAGCTTACATTACTGCTGAAAGTACTTTCAATTCTAAACTTGAAGATTCAGAGTTGGAGTGTCTGATAATGCAAGATCTTTATGGAGTGATTTTCAGTAAAGGAATCAAGGATGCTCAGGACAAGCTCAAGGAATTGTACCAGGATTATTCAAATGAAAATGAAAATCGGATGTTTCTTGAGATGAAAGCTATTCAGAAGGAATATGAATATATGTTGGAGGTTGAAGAGAAGGAAAAACTAAAGCAAATGATTTATCGGCTGGAAAGATCAGTGGATGAAAAGGAAAAATTAGCAAGTGATGCATCAATTGCTCTAGCAAAGGAGAAGGAACAATTTGAGTTGGTAACTCAAGAGCTAAATGCTGTGAGAGAACATGCAAGTAGGCAACAAAGATTAGTTTCTGAGAGCAATATGGAATTAGAGACGATAAAGGGTCAGTTGGAAGAAGCATTGGAGCAAATTGAAGCAATGAAGGAGGTGATCCACCAGTTAAATCAAAAGCTTGCAGAGAAGGTGGAGGAGTTAAAAGATGCTGATGACAAAGCAAAGATGGTCCTTGCTGTTTCTGAAGAGAGGCAGTACATTTTGGCCTTAAATGAAACCAAAGAAATTGAGCTAAGAAAGCATATGGAAGCAGTAATTTGTAAGGTACACGAGTTGTCAAAAATGCTTGTAGATTTTGAATGCAGGGCGACTGGCAGTTTGGAAGCAAATCATACTAGGTATGTGTTTCATAATGGTAGTTAATGATTACCTTTTAAGACTCAATACTTTTCCATGTATGCACTTGCAAGTCCTATCAAATTTTTAGATACCAGAAAGTTCTATCTGCAGATTTGAATTCCAAAACGGGCAAAAGCCTTATTAAAATAGTAACCACAATAATGTCATAAGAAATAAATGATACTTGAAATAATCATATATTCCAAAATGGTTAGATTTATAGTGAAAATATGGAAATGTGTAATATTTTCATTAAAATATTTTGGAAGTTAAAATTTCTCTAGTATCCTTTTGCTCCCCCCCCCCTCCCCCCCTCCTTAGAATTCACAGATGAATATAAATTCTTAGTGTTTCCCAGAGGGTCAAAAGCGAACAGCAAAAAAGTTCCAAGTGAGTTTAAAGCATGGCTTTAGAGAAGAAAAGCGCCAAGGAGGAAAAGTAAACAATAGAAATGTAATACAAGAAAATGTAACGATAGTTAAGCTTTGTATATTATGTGTCCTTAAAGGCAGAACTCGTTGGTGAAGGTCCAAATAATAATCATTTGGACAAAAGAATGGAAAAACTATAATTAAGCTATGTTTATGATGTTGTGTCCTTAAAGGAAGCACTCGTTGGTGAAGGTGCAAACACCTTAGCACCTTGATGACTGCTATACTAAAGCATCAATTAAGTGAGGTCAAACACTCCACCTGGGCTTCACCAAGTTTCAGAGCTTAAGTGCGCTTTAAGGAAGGCTTTGACAACACTAGTTTTTTTCTTACCTCTACTTGTTGATCAAGTGGATTCTCCAGTTGTCACCAATTTTCAACCTTTTTTGTACCACTTGTTTCAATGTTATTAAAAGGAGTCGTTGCTTCATTTCAGAAACCTTCAAGACAAATTCCTAAGTCACAAACGTCAGAACATTTTCTTTTGACACATCTGGTAACCTCAGTGATGCTCCCTATCCTCCAATCTCCTCTTCTCTCTATTTTTCTTTACACTAAGGTAAAAGCAGTGTCTCAATTGAAGTAACTACTTAAAGTGGACTTTGTTCCATGTTTTGTGTGTCTCTACATGTGTATATATTTTTGGTTGAACTATGATAAAAGTAGAACATATGAAACACAAGTAGTAAGTATTAGTACTTACAAGGAAACTGCATTAATAAAACTAAACCTTATTAGTCCGAAAAGAATTGAATAGTACCTAAAAGCTAATCCTGAGATGAAATAATGCTTCTAGTTATTTTCCCCATGTTTTCTTCATGGAAGAAAAATATTCTACTTTTAACTGTCACCATATGCATGGAGTTGAGATCTAATCTTCTGAGGAAATTGCCGGTTGTTGATTATCATTTGGATATCTATTTCTTTCCTTTAATTTATGTCCCTTTTATTTCAATAATTCAATAATATTTACTCATATACTCCTCAATGAACTCATTCTCTCCCTATGTTCTACCCCAACTATAGATTTTAGTGCTCTTGCTTGTTGTTCCAATTTCTTTGTTGGTTATAGTAGGTACGATGAGAGGTAGAGGTATACCGAAGAAGTATTGAAGAGAGTTGATTAAACAAGATATGACTCAACTCCAGGTTATCGAGGACATAACCTTAGATAGTAGTGTGGGGAGGACGCCTATTAAGGGTAGAAAGTTAGTTGTCTATTGTCTTGCTTTTCATGGGTTTAGGTGTTTGTTGTTGTATTAGTTGTAGTATTGTAGTTTGTTGTTTAGTGTGTTTTTATTGTCGCACTATTTTGTTGTTCTTGTCTCTTTCTTGCAGTATTTGCACTGCTTCCCTAGTTAGGTGCTATGTTTTTTCTCACCGTTTTCATACTCTCTATACTTGGATTTTCTACACTTGAGTCGAGGGTCTTTCAGAACAGCTTCTCTACCTCTACGAGGTAGTGGTAAGGTCTACACACACTTTACCCTCCTCAGACGCACTTGTGGGATTCCACTGAGTATGTTGTTGTTGATGAAGAAGCTATTGTTTGATGCATCAACCCCAGTGTACTAAGTCTACTGAAGGACCAGACCACATTAGGTCTGTAGTATGCAGTATTACCTTGCATTTAGGTAAGAGGTTGTTTTCGCGTCTTGAACCTGTGACCTATGGTTACACGGAGGCTTAGTCTTCCCATTGTGGCTAGTTTTCCTCACCTGCTTACTGCACCAGCATGTGCCCTAAGGAATTTCAGCATTAAGACATTGTGCTTTTCTTTATTGTGGTTTACAATCCTACTTTCTATTCATAGCTCCTGATTTTTTTCAAGGCATCAGATCAGGTATAGAGATGTTATATCTGGCTTAGGTTTGTATTGTAATCTGGAGTATATTTAACTTGATTAAGCATTAGCACCATGCTTTAATTTTAGATTGGCTTAATCATTGTATACTAATCAGTGTTGTCAAAGGCACGCTTAAGCCTTGAAGCGAGGGTCAAAACGTGTTGAGCGCTTCGCCTCACTTTATGTGCACTTCAATGCTGTATCAAGGTTCTAAGGCATACTTTTCCTTGCCAATGAGCCTCTCCCGAAGAGGTGACACTAAACAATTGATATTTCACTTTATCATAATTTTATTCAATTTCTTTGGTCATATATTTGTCATTCACGTTTATAATTATTAGTTTTGGACTATGCATATATATATATATTTGTATCTTTTTCTCCCTTTGCACATTTTTTCATTAAAGTCTGCACTTTATTTGCGGTTTGCGCTTAAAGCCCCAATGGACCTTAGATCTTATTTGCGCTTTTTGCCTTTGATAACACTGATACTAATACAGTAGGGATGCACAGTGCTTTACCAGTTTCTAAACAACAACTTATAGGGATGCACAGTGAAACACTCTGCATGTATAATTTTTATTTAATTGGCATAAACACACAGGAACAGACAAGCATGCACATGTGCACAACTCACTCATAAACCTAGGTTAAGCCAGAAGATAAATTGTTAAAGTTATACTCTGTTGATATGCCTACAGCATAATAGATCGTTCCAATACTTTCAGGTTGGAGCATTCATCATGTCAGTTGAATTCTCTTGTTAAGAAGACCAATACACTTAGAAGAAAAGTGCTATTGTACCGACAGAGGCTTGAAAAAAGATGTTCAGACCTTCAAATGGCCGAGGCTGAGGTAATGATCTGCATTTATTAGGTATATGGAATATAACTAGTTAGAGTATCTGTTTGTGGCCACCAAACTAATGAAGAGATTGCTGAGTTAGGTTAATTGAAAATCCAACTCTCATTAGTCGTTATGATCCATGCCAAAGTGATCAAACTATACAGAGACAAAATAAACAATTGTATGGACATCCAGATAAAATTTCCATTTCCGTCAATTTCTGTTCATTTACATGCTATACAACAACTAGGTCACAATCCCAAACAGTTGGTCATCTATATAAATCATTATATTCATACCATTTCATTTGGATAGCTATGAAGATATAGAAACACCTAATATTGTGTTCTACCTGTATATCTCTTTGGTTATGCATCTTCATAGTAGTATTTGATAAAAGCATTGTCATATTAGTGAACTCTGCAATGATATCAAGTGTAAGTTACAAGCTTATTACGTAATTAAGAATGTGCTTCGATTTATCTATGCTTCTATACTTTGCCTGATATTTCTTTTTGCTTGCTCAATACTCAGGTTGATCTTTTGGGAGATGAGGTTGATACACTTCTGCGCCTACTTGAAAAGATATACATTGCACTTGATCACTACTTGCCAGTTTTGCAGCATTATCCTGGAGTAAGTCAAATCTTCTGTTCGAAGAAATCTTATTTAACTTTCCCTTTTAATACAAGTGTTTTTGGGTTCTCTTGATTTAACTTTTAAGTAAGTAATCTGTTCAATTATCATCTCTAAGCTTGTTTATACTACAAATATTTCTAAATAACGCTTCTAGATTCAGAGTCTAGCCTTTGCATCTGAAGACAGAATTTTCTTGCCTGAAGTTTTGAAGGAAGAGAAATTAAGAAAAAAGAAAGCCAGTATGTAGTAGTTTTCATGTGGAAACTATTAGTAGCTGCAGTTAAAATGATAAGTGGGATAAAAGACTTTTTCCTGCCGCTAGTGAACAAATTCCAGAGGATGGGTGGAGGATTGGGGGTTTAGGGATGTAAACAGTTTGACGAATTGCAGTTTCCCCTGAAGCTTATTTTGTAAGAGGTATACATTGTATGTTGTTTACATATCCCTTTCATTCAAATGCAGATTCTTGAAATTCTTAAGCTGATCAGAAAGGAATTGTGGGGAGATTCTGCTAAACCAGTGAAGTAATCTCCTACATAAGGTAATTTCTTTTAGTATTAGTTAAATTATATGTTGATATTGGAAGCAGTAGAGAATATTGTTTGGTTGCTCTCAGTTAGACCACCTGAACACTGGATTGTGAAATTTCTTTACAAAGAGTACATATTTGTACTTTTGTTGTCTGAATAGTTATGGCTTTCATCTGTCAAACATAAGGAATAAGAAAATTGGAAACAAGTAGAGTTATGTGCTGCTTATTATATCTGCAGTAACTTCAACATTTGTCAAGCATTCACTCCTATATATTGGTAAGAATTGTTGAGTTATGCTACTGGTTATATCTTTTTTTTAAAAAATAAAATAAATTAGAGTGGCCAAAAGGCCATAATATAAATCATAAAAAAAATGTCTTGGACCAAGGTCTAATAATACATCAGCAAAACAACAAAATAAAGCCCAAAATTTTGGCCCACGTTCAGAATTAGGAAACAAAACACAAATATCTCATACAAAATCTAGAAGCCTCTGTGTTCTTCGACTTTGTCAGTGCCGACACCTCCATGTCTTGCTTGCTGTTATAGCTACAGTAGCTTCAACATTAGTCAAGCATCGCCTTACCTATTGGTAAGAAAAGGATCTTAGTTAAATAGCTGCCCTCCAATTACAATAATTTTTCTCTTGGCACTTCTTTTTGATAGTATATGCTCCATTATCACCGATTAAGGAATGCAATGGGAGACCATACCTGGTTTTTTTCCACAGTGAACATAGAACTCTTTGGAAAAGTCACATTAAACCTTCAATAATATAATTTATATTTGGTCTCTCCAGTAATAATTCTGACAAGTAGTTTAATGTACATTAAAATTTTAAACCATGTGATTGCTCATCTTTTATGCTGACAGAGTATTGTTTGGACAAATTTAATCCATATTAAATCAATGTTAATCCGCAGGAATTTGTTTTTTTTCTTTTCTCAGAAGGTTATGAACATGAATTCATTATTGGAGGGATCACAATCATATCATACATACATTTCTGTTATTTTAAGGCATAATGTGTTTAATTAACAATTGCAAGGAATGAACTTAAATTCCATAATTGAAGATGAAAATCTCAAATTTCCCAATAAAATATAGTATGATAAAGGAGTAAAAGATTCCTACAATGATTTGCCTTGTTAGAAGTTCCAAGTAGCGTAGTTCTAAAATGGCTGACTATCATATATGGTAACTCATTAAACTCTCTTTTCTTTACAAACTAAATCACAAGTAGGTGCTGGTGAGTTCTATGCTATGTTTGATGAAAGAGGAGGGTATGAGATGGGGAAGTAAAAGAGGGAAGATTAAAGCTCAACTGCTCCAGGTTAGCTTTCCAGTTCCTTTGAATTTGGATGGAAAGACTAAAGTACATCTTTTCTTCCCTTCTAATCACATCAACTTGTTTAGGTCAAAGGCATAGTAATTAGTTGTTGTTGTAGTGTTCTTCGTTCTTTTAATAATCCCATATATTTTGTGTGCATATACTATCAAATAACATGATAAAACTCAAAGATTATGTCCAATTTGAAGCGATCGCAAATGATCCCTCATTACTGCTCAAAGGAGCAGTAGTAGCCGCGAGGTCAACAGGTCAAGTTTTACTACAATTACTTGAAATGTGTTTCGAATAAATAACATCTCTTTTCGATCGTGTATGGCTTCAACTGTTCCTGCAGCCCGTCAATAGTCAATCATCGACATATTTTGGTTAATGGGCACGTGAGATCTTTCTACAGATAGAGGTATCCACCATGCGGTTATGCACTCTTTGAATAAGAATCCATTTTCTAAAGAACCTGATTTTCGTACTTTGGTGGGTCTTCGAGATCCTTTCGGGAACCTATGTTAGACCATAGCAGCTGAAAAGGCTATTGTGAGCAATTGAATAATCGGGTTCATTCATATTCCTGGCATAGTAGATGCTACCACACACCCAATCATACAATCACACTCAATTTGATGGAATTGTTTGATCTTAAAGGTCACAGTGTTTGCCTTTCCCAATTGTAGTCACAAACATGTCAAATCTCATAACCCATACCTTTGTGTTGTAACTTAAAGTGATCCAAACTGCCCTAACCCTTAAAATTTTAAAAAACTGATATTTCTTTTAACACAATAGTAGAATTGATGCCAAAAGAAAATAAATACATAGAAAGAAGAGAAGTCCATGACAAAAAAGAAAAAAGAAAACTTCCATAAAAGTGAAACTCGCAGATGTGAATCACATTTGCTGCCAAGTGCCAAATACTGTTGACCTTGCTCCCTGTTTTCGGGGAAAGTAAAGAAATGATCCTCTGTGGGTATAGGCAAATCCAACACCTTGCTTTGAACCTGCCAAAAGTTCTCTCTATTCATTCAACGAGGATAGTTCCTCCAACTACCCTTCCTGTTGCCATCGTGAAATAACCATTAGTTATGCCACTTTTACAAGCTGTTGCAAGTATTCCATGAACATGTAAGTCTATCATTTATTAGTATATCAGCACTAAGATAGTGCTCGTTAGTTATCCAGTGCAATCGCCAGGGTGTGCGTGAGCTGGCCTAGGTACCACCGCTATTTTTTATTTTAAAAAAGAAGATAGAGCTGTCAAGTACAAAAAGAAGGGATATACCCCTTTACAAGAGAAGCATTCATTTGTAGAAATGCTTTTTCAATCTGATACTGAACTGATAAACTCCATTGTATCCTCTACGTGTATATTCTGTAATCTAGACTAGAGAGCTAACAAAAGCAGACATTTCAACATATCTACATTGGTTGATTTCCCTTCAAGGCATCTCTGGTTTCTGTCCATCCAAATGGTCCAGCACAATCAAGCAGAGATAGTCTCACAGAAAAAAAAGAGCTACACTAAAAAATAGGCAAAGTAGCTTTTGGAATCAAGCTCTTCGCTTAGTTGTCCATCTTTGTTTAACTTGTACTACTTTTAAGAGAAGGAAACCCGTGGAACTAAGAAAGATATTGCAGTATAGGCATATCTTAATTTTCTTTTGACTGTTTTTCAACAATAACCTCGTGGTGGTTCCTGTTTCTTCTATTGAACAGGTAGAAAGTTCAAAACTGGGCAAGTTTGTTTTTCTTGGTACTGGCAGATGTTGGCTGCCATTTGAAGTCCATTGTGAAGCCAGAAGATCCTGTTGGTAACAAAAACAAGTGTTGCTTCTTTCGGAACTTGAATAGGGGAGAGATTTTCAGCTTTGCTTGTATATTGCTTCATTTTTTTTGGCTGTGCAAATTAGGTACGAAGACCAAATACCAAATAGCTGCTTCTATGCATTTTAGATATTATTTAAGGGTCTTCAACACATTTGCCAGCTTTTCTTGTGCATAGGAAAATAGAAATATAGAATATACAAATCACTTCAGCTAGTGCAATTAAAAGAAAATCTGTTTTATTATATTCGTTGCTCTGATATGTATGTAATGAGACAAATTATATAGATTTTTTCTTGACTGTCATTGATATTAATGCTAAAAAACTGTCTGCCTTTAGCAAAATTTTTACTTGTGGCGGTAATTCCATATTGAGGTTTATGGGCTTTAGTGAGGGGTATTCGGGATTTCGAGAGGATGGGTGTATTGTTAAGAAAGGTGGATCTAAAATATAAATTTAATTGGTTTGACATTTAGGTTCTTATCACTAAAAATCGGTTAAATTTTAAAATTATAGGTTCAAAATTAATTCTTATCTATTTCAAATAGTAATTTTTTTTATATATATAGTCATATTTCATGCCGAAGGTATTGGGATCAGTTGAACCCATTGATTGTATGTTATATCATATAGTACCACTAGTTTTAATACACATTTGGTTTAATTATATACAAATTATACAGTGTTAAAAAATTAGTAATATCTAATGTGATAAACCTGAAAATTTTGAAAGTTTAAAGCAAAATTAAAAAAAAATATTTGTTAAAATGCAAAAGTGCTACCAAAAACCACTTAGAGAGGTGTTACCTAATTTTAGAAAGGAAAATACAACAAGATAGGTATAAGATTCAAATTTTTAATCTTATTTAGAGAGGTGCACCCAATCTTACATTATATGATACTGAGTGTGAATTCACATATCTATATTTAAGTATTTTTAAAAAAATATAACACTATTATATATGATCTCGAGAGGGGAGCATGGATTTACGTGAACCCAATGACCCCCTCTGCATACGCACCCGCTTTACTTAATTACGTCCTTGTACCGAAAATGACTGCACAAACACATAGCTAAGATTATTTTGGAAAAATCAAAGAATAGAGTGCATAATCAGGGTAATCACACAACATTCGTCACGTATAGTTGGCTTCTTCATTTTCAATACTGATCTGCCAATTTTAAAAGAGATGATAAAATTTGAAACAACAAAACTTTGGAGGCTTTGTTGATATGGAAAGTTTAGGTGTTTAGTGTTACGATCCGACACTTGATCTTGAAGGAGAAAGAATATAGAGTCTTAGAGAGGCTTGTGGAAGACTCTAGATTCTTGAGAAGTCTTGAAAGACTTAGAGTTCTCTAGAATTCTCTAGAGTGTCTAGAGAATTCAAGACTATGGACTTCTTTGTAAATATGGAAGGACTTGTATAGTAATTTTTATTTACACTTAGGGCATTCATTTGTAACAAACCATTCAAAAATCAAACATTCTTTCAAGTAATACAAAGCCTTCTTCATAAAAGCTCTCTTGTCCTTCTTACAAATCTAGCGTTCCCTTAGCGATCTAGTCTTAAAGGATTACTTGAGCTTGCAAGATCGTGAAAGAGTCGTGAGTAAGTTGTCAAGTGCCGCATGAAGGTCTTAGTTGAAGTCTAAGTCTGTGACAACGTGGTATCAGAGCAAGGTTCTACTAAGGGATATGGCAAGTGAGGAAGACATCACTGCCACTACCGCCACCAACGTCAAGCAAGATGTTGGAAAAAAGCACCGCAAGGGTAAGAAAAACTCTAAGAGAAATGAGGAGGTGCAACTTGAGCCTACACCGAGTGAGGCCCTAACATCCTACTCACCCTCGACCACTGAGGTGAGTGACGATGAGCGAGGCGAAGAGCCCGTAGACATCACGCCCGACATAGAGTGGATTGCAAGGGTGGATGCTGCCCGACAGGCCGTAGAGATATTAGGCAAGTTTTGAACAAGTTCGACAACAAGTTCAAGTCTCTAGAGGAATTCACCTTGAGGAGAATAACAACATTCGGATGGAGTTGAAGGTGCGCAAAGCAGCCGAGTACGAGATGAAAGAGGCGGTCACTTCCTTGAAGTGTCGGCTCATGGACGCGCTAAGCACGATAAAGACCATGAAGGCCGAGATGGCAGCACTCAAGGGAGACGTAGAAGCGGGAAGATGCGTGACGTCCAGCGCGGATAAGGAGGCCAAGATTGAGGCTCCCAAGCCACCTATGTTCAAAGGTGCCCGTGATGCACAAGAGCTGGAGAACTTTCTTTGGCACTTGGAGAATTACTTCTAGTGTAACAAAGTGAAGAATGACGAGACGAGGATCAACACAACCGTGCTATACCCTTCGGAGATGGCCATGTTGTGGTGGAAACGCAAGGAGTCCGAGATCGGGAAGGGTCTATGCACTATCAACATCTGGGAGCAGTTCTAGGACGAGTTTAAGAAGGCCTTCTTCCCCAACAATGTCATCTATGAGGCTAAATGCAAATTCCGGGAATTGAAGCAAACAGGTAGCATACGGGCCTATGTGAAGGAGTTCACTACCCTTACACTGCAAATCCCCAACCTCACAGATGAAGACATGCTTTACCACTTCATGGATATGCTGCAAAGTTGGGCCAAGACGGAGTTGGAGCGTCGCCAAGTTAACACCATTGACGAGGCCATCACCCAAGCTGAAGCCCTGACGGACTTTAGGCATGACAAACATGACAGGAGCAAGGGCAAAGAAACAAGGAGTAGTCATGACAAAAGTGGGGGAGATCGTGGTAAGGGTAAGGAGAAACACCCTCCCACCAAGAGCCATGATACCAACAATCCAATAGAAGGAGGTTCGAACGACAGGGCTATGCCGAGAGAAAGGAGAAGACCACAAATGACAGCGGCTGCTATATATGTGGAGGCCCTCACGGCTATGATAGGTGCCCTGAGATGAAGAAACTTAGTGCCATACTGCGGGAGCAAAAGGACAAGGAAGTGGACTAAGGGAAAAGTTCGGGCACGACCCAGCTAGGCATGATTGGGCTATGCAGAGCCATCACGAAGCAAGCTGAAAAGGTGGGAGATTACTCCGCATAATATGTTGACATATCCATCAATGGACGACCAACTCATGCTATGGTGGACTCTGGAGCGGAAGCCAATATCATGACCAAGATGGCGGCAACAAGGTTGGGGCTAAGTTATTGGCAAAGCAATACCCGCCTGAAGATGGTCAATGCCCCATTGACTCTCATGTATGGAGTCACTCATGGAGTGGACATCACGTTGGGCAAGTGGCAAGGTAAGACCAGCTTCACTGTCGCCCCCGTAGATATCTTTGATATAATACTTGGGCAGGAATTCTTCCAATGATACCACACGATGATCGACCCCTATCTCCAACAACTCTTGGTGATGGAGTGAGAGGGACCCTACATGGTACCTCTATTCAAGATGCCAAAGAAGGAAGGACAAGCCCACCTGTTGGCCATGCAACTTGTGAAAGGCCTAAAGAAAGGGGAGCCGACGTTCGTAGCCACAATTGCGAGCTTAGATGAAGACAATGGTGCTAAAGAGGTATTTTCACCTTGCATAAAGAAGGTGCTTGAAGAGAACAAGGACGTGATTCCCAAAGAGTTGCTGAGACACCTACCTCTGAGGCGCGAGGTAGACCATAGGATCGAGCTGGAGCCAGGAGCAAGGCCTCCCGCATACCCGTCATACCGCATGGCTCCACCCAAGTTAGAGGAGCTGAGGAAGCAGTTGAAGGAGCCTCTCGAGGTCGGTCATATCCGTCCATCCAAGGCACCTTACGGTGCGCCGGTTTTATTTCAAAAGAAGAAGGATGACTCGTTGCGCCTATGCATAGACTACCTGGCGCTCAACAAGGTGACCGTGAAGAACAAGTATCCCATCCCGCTCATTGCTAACTTGTTTTATAGACTTGGACAAGACAAGTACTTCACCAAGGTGGATCTAAGAAAGGGCTACTACTAGGTACGCATAGCGGAGGGAGATGAACCGAAGACGACATCGTGACGAGGTACGGAGGTTACGAGTGGTTGGTGATGCCCTTTGGCTTAACCAATGCACCCTCCACCTTTTTCACACTAATGAACAAGATCTTCCACCCCTAATTGGATCAGTTCGTGGTAGTCTACTTGGATGACATAGTCATCTATAGCAACACCTTGGAGGAGCATGTGGAGCATTTGAAGAAAGTGTTCCAAGTCTTGCGCGAGAATGAGCTTTTCATCAAGCGGGAGAAGTGCAAGTTCACCCAACATGAAGTTCACTTCTTGGGACATGTTATCAGCCAGGGAGAACTACGGATGGATGAGGCAAAAGTTCAGTCCATAAAGGAGTGGGAGGCGCCCACAAAGATAACCGAACTTAGATCTTTTCTTGGACTTGCTAACTATTACCGCAGGTTCATAAGTGCCTACTTCGCCAAAGCCGCTCCACTTACCGAGCTACTAAAGAAAAATAAGCCATGGGTTTGGAGCGAGGAGTGTAAGAAGGCCTTTAAAGACCTCAAGGCTGCCGTGACAGAGGAGCCGGTCCTAGCGTTGCCTGACTTCTCCAAGATATTGGAAGTGCATACGGATGCCTCTGACTATGCCATTGGAGGAGTATTGATACAAGAGAGGCACCCTATTGCCTTCGAGAGCCGCAAGCTGAACGAGACAAAATGACGGTACACCGTGCAGGAGAAAGAGATGAAGGCCATCATCCATTGCCTACGCACGTGGAGGAACTACCTACTTGGCTCTAAGTTCTTGGTCAAGACTGAGAATGTGTCCAACTAGCTACTTTCAATCACAAAAGAAGTTCACACCGAAGCAAGCTAGGTGGCTAGACTTCTTGGACGAGTTCGACTATGAGCTAGAGTACAAGCCAGGCAAAGGCAGTGTTTTGGCCGATGCCTTGAGCAGGAAGTTCGAGCTAGCTGCCATCACTACAACATATTGTGACATCCAAGATGCAATCAAGGATGGTCTGCAGCACGATCCAGAGGCAAAGAGGCTTATGGAGTTAGCCGTGCAGGGCAAGATGAGGTGCTTCTGGTTAGAAGACGGACTCCTGCTTACCACTGGGCGAAGGATCTACGTGCCGAAATTCGGAACAATCAGGCGACGGATCATGAAAGAAAGCCATGACACATTGTGGGCCGGACATCCAGGGCAGCGTCGCACAAGGGCATTGATTGAGGCAATTTACTATTGGCCACACATGCGGGATGATATTGAATGCTAAGTGCAGACTTGTCTTGTATGCCAGCAAGACAAAGTGGAGCAGCGTCAACTAGGAGGACTCCTGGAGACCCTGCTCGTAGCGGAGCATCCATGGGAGAGCGTGACCATGGACTTTATCACTTGTCTGCCGAAGTTTGATGGGTACGGGATGATTATGGTCGTGGTGGACAGGTTCTCCAAGTATGCTAGCTTCATGCCCGCCTCGGTAGGTTGCACTGCTAAGGAGGTTGCCAAGCTATTTTTCAAAAACGTGGTGAAGTATTGGGGATTGCCAAGGCACATCATTAGCGACAGAGACCCACGCTTCATCGGGAACTTTTGGAGAGAATTATTTGAGATTCTTGGCACGAAACTGCATTCCTCCACTAGTTTCCACCCGCAGACAAATGGCCAGACGGAGTGAGTCAATGCCTTGCTAGAGTGATACTTGAGGCACTTTGTGAGCTCCCATCAGAAGGATTGGGCGAGGCTATTGGACGTAGCCCAATTCTTATACAACCTGCAGCGGAGTGAGGTCACAGGGCGACACCATTTGAGCTAGCCACAGGCCAACAGCCACAAACTCCACATTCACTACCAGCCACGTTCTAGGGCAGGAGTTTGGGGGCTTATCACATGGACAAAGGTTTTGAGGAGCAGCTCGACACTGTCAAGTCTTATTTGGACAAGGCAGCAAAAAAGATGAAGAAGTTTGCTAACCGCAAGCGTCGTCCCACGGATTACAAAGTTGGAGACATGGTCTCGGTCAAGTTCAACCCAAGGCAATTTAAAGCATTACAAGGCATGCATCAAAACTTGATGCTAAAGTAAAAGGTCCTATTCAGGATCGTTGCCAAAATCTCATTTAGGTTGGAGCTACCACCATATCTTAAGGTTCATCCTGTCTTCTATGTCAGTGTCCTCAAGCCATATCATGAGTACAAGGATGATTCTAGTCGAGGAGAATCAAGTCGGGCGCCACTCACAATTACCGCCTCCCACTATCGAGACATAGAGGCCATCATGGACTACCAAGCCAAGAGAAAATGGGGACAATAGGCTACTGCTATGTTCTTAGTCCACTGGAAGGGACAATCTCCGGAGGAGGCCACCTGGGAGAGGTATAAAGACCTGTGGCAGTTTAAAGACAAAATTCGGGAGTTCTTGCAGCAGTAGTGTGCCGCAGTCGTCGCCACATCAGGTGGGGGAGAATGTTACGACCCTCCACTTGATCTTGAAGAAGGAAGAAGAACCTAGAGTCTTAGAGAGGCCTGTGGAGGACTCTAGATTCTTGAGAAGTCTTAAAAGACTTAGAGTTCTCTAGAATTCTCTATCTAGAATTCTCTAGAGTGTGTAGAGAATTCTAGAGTAGGGACTTCTTTGTAAATATGGAAGGACCTGTATAGTAATTTTTATTTACACTTAGGCCCCTTAGGAGTAGTATAAATAGAGGAGGCATTCATTTGTAACAAACCATCCAAAAATCAAACATTCTTTCAAGTAATACAAAGCCTTCTTCATAAAAGCTCTTTTGTCCTTCTTACAAATCTAGCGTTCCCTTAGCGATCTAGTTTTAAAGGTTTACTTGAGCTTGCAAGATCGTGAAAGAGTCGTGAGTAAGTTGTAAAGTGCTGCACGAAGGTCTTAGTTGAAGTCTAAGTCCGTGATATTAGGTACTGTATATAAAAGAAAGGAAAAATGACATGGACTAGCAAACATCTACTAGTTAATTAATATACAAAACTATAGTATATGTTAATACCTAATCGTCACTAACCTTTTTCAATAATTAATATACATAGTGTATAATTAGGCTCCCAATTGTATAAATTCAAAATTTATTTGTATAAATTCTAAATTTCTTAAATGAATAAATTCAGAATTTGTATATGCTTATTCAAACATGTATATAATTATAATATTGATATATTTGATTCGTATAAGTTATGAAAAATTTCTAAAATATATAAATACAGAATTTGTATATACTTACCCTATTTGTATATTGCCAGTGAATTATACAAATGGATTTATATATTCGCAGCAAATTATAAAAAAAGTATCTTCCACAAAAACTACCGGATATCTTTAGTTTAATGTAAAAATAACTTGCTACACCAAATATTAAAACATGATCAGCGCATAAATTAAGACCATAATGCCGTATGCAAACATTTATAAGCATTAGACTTCTACTTCCATATCCATTTGTCGCATTCTAAGTGAGTGAGATTATGGATGTGTTTGTTAGGAAGGAAATTTGTTTTTGGATAATGAAATTTATCAATTTTCTCACGTTTGGTTGGTCAAAAAATTTTAAAAAATATTTTCCGCTCAATGAAAATAAAAATAAAACAATTTTCTAATGAAAATATAAAAAATAATTGGCATGGTCTCCTCCAAAGTCCAAACCCCCACAACCCCACACTCTCCTCCTTCACCCAATTCTTTTAAAAGTTTATTTCTACCCCCACCACATCATCTTAACGCACCCCACTGCCCACTTCCAAACCAACCCTTATATTTTACTCTCTAGACAAACATTAAAAAATATATTTTAGCCAAATGGAAAATTAAATTTTGAAATAATATTTTTTGTTATAAAATAAGCTAGCTTAGCAAATTAATGCGGAGAGAATAAAAAAAAAAGAGGAGCAGAAGAGTTTTGCCGTGTATGTCTTTTGCTTTTTTTGTATCTCCATTTTACCATTGCAACTTTGGGCTATATTTATAGCCAAAGAAAAGATTGAAATAACAAGTAGGAGAAAACTAATTAAATGGGCAGTGGGCTCCACTTACAATAAAAAAATGATCAAGTGGACAACCACTTGGACACTTGCCCTTTAACACTCCCTCTTGGATGCCCACGTGAAATGTGTCTAATTAAAACCTTACTACAAACAATATTCATAATTATCTTGAACACCCATAGATGTTGTACTTTGTTAAAATCTTACTAGAAAAAATCCGATGGGAAAAAGACTAGTGAAGAAAAAGAGTACACACATATGGTAATACGCCTTGATTGCTGCCTCATTAAAAATCTTACCAAGAAAACCCAGTGGGACAAAATCTTGATTAAGGGAAAAAGAGTGCAACACGTATTTTACTCCACCTAATGAAAACTTCATTTGATATTTTGGAAATGATGCATTTCAATCTTATATCTTAGCTTCTCAAAAGTTGATATTGGTAATACCTTTGTGAATAAATCTGCAAGATTATCACTTGAACGAACTTGTTGTACATCAATATCACCATTCTTCTAGAGATCACTTGTGAAGAATAATTTTGGTGAAATATGTTTCGTTCTGTCTCCTTTTATGAAGACACCTTTCAATTGAGCTATGCACGCAACATTGTCTTCGAATATAACTGTGGGTACTTTGACATCATTTTTTAGGCAGCATCTTTCTTTAGTGAACTGTATCATCGATCTCAACGACATATATTCTCTACTTGCTTCATGAATTGCTATATTTCAGCATGATTTGAAGAAGTATCAACAATAATCTGCTTTGTAGATCTCCATGATATAGTAGTTCCTCTGTGTGTAAATAGATAGCCTATTTGAGATCGAGATTTATGTGGGTCTGATATATTACCTGCATCTGCATAACCAATAAGGTCTGCACAATTTTTGTTAGTATAAAACAAATTCATATCAATGGTACCTTTTAGGTATCGTAAGATATGTTTGATACCGTTCCAATGCTTTCTCATTGGGGATGAACTATACCTTTCCAGCAAATTAACAGAAAATGTTATATCAGGTCTGGTTGCGTTAGCAAGATACATAAGTTCACCAATTACACTGAGATATGGTACTTTAGGACCAAGAAGTTCTTTATCCTTTTCTGGAGGTCAAAATTGATCTTTTTCCACTTCAAGTGATCGAACAACCATTGGAGTACTTAATGGATGTGCTTTGTCCAAATAAAATCATTTTAAGATTTTCTCAGTGTAGGTAGATTGGTGGACAAATACCCCATCTATTAAATGTTCAATTTGTAGACCCAGACAAAGTTTTGTCTTTCCAAGAGCTTTCATCTCAAATTCTTTCTTTAGATATTCAATCGCCTTTGGACCTCTTCAGAGGTTCCAATGAGATTTATGTCATTAACATAAATGGCGAGTATAACAAACTCTGATTTCATTTTCTTAATAAAAACACATGGACAAATGACATCATTTATATAACCTTCATTTATCAAGTACTCACTAAGGAGATTATACCACATGCGCCCTGATTATTTCAGACCATATAATGATCTTTGTAATTTCATTGAGTATATCTCCCGAGATTTAGTACATGCTTCAGACAATTTTAATCCTTCTAGGTTTTCATGTAAATTTCATTATCAAGTGAACCATAAAGGTAAGATGTAACTACATCCATGAGATGTATTTCAAGATTTTTATAGACAGCTAAACTGATGAGATATCGAAAAGTTATTCCATCCATAATAGGTGAATATGTTTCTTCATAGTTGACCCCGGGCCTTTGAGAGAATCCTTGTGCAACAAGGCATACCTTGTATCTTACAATTTCATTTCTCTTATTTTGTTTTCACACAAAAACCCATTTATAGCCAATGGTTTTACACTTTCGGGGGTTTGGACTATAGGTTCAAAAATCTCACGTTTAGCAAGTGAGTCTAATTCTGATTGAATTGTCTTTTGCCATTCTGGCCAATCACATCTACATCAACATTCTTCGATAGATTTAGGATCAAGACTTTCACTATCTTGCATGAGGTTAAGTGCAACATTATATGCAAAAATATTATCCACCATAATTTTTGATCGATCTAAATTTATCTCATCACCGCTAGAAATTATTGAAAGTTCTTCATTCACTTGAATCTCGGGTTCACTGATTTCTTCAAATATATCAGGATTACTCAAATCTTGACCTTCTTCAAGAGGTTCTTGTATAGTATCATCTTTCTTATTCCCCACGCTTCTCTTTCTAGAATTTTTATCCTTTGAACCCAATGGTCTATCACGCTTCAGGCGTGTTTGGGATTTAGAAGCTATGATACTAGTAGATGGTCCTTTTGGGACATTAATTTGGATAGGCACATTCACTATAGGGATATGTGACTTAGTTATCCATTTCAAATCAGTAAGTACATCTGGCATTTGATTTGCTATTTTCTGTAAGTGAATGATCTTTTGGACCTCCTGCTCCTATGTGCGGGTATTTGGATCAAAATGAGATAGTGATGAAACTTTTCACGCAATTTCTCTTGCGGGTTCCTTTATCTCTTCCCCTAATGGAGGGAAAGTTGTTTCATCAAATCGACAATCTGCAAATCGAGCAGTGAATAAGTCTTCAGTCAACGGTTCAAGGTATTGAATTATGAAGGGTGAGTCAAACCCAATATAAATACCCAACCTTCGTTAATGACCTATCTTTGTACGTTGTGGTGGAGCTACAGACACGTATACCGCACAACCAAAACTTCATAAATGGGCTATATTTGGCTCATGACCAAATACTAATTGTGATGGAGAGTATTTATTATAATGTGTCGGTCTGAGATGTATAAGTGCTGCTGCATGTAAGATAGCATGACCCTAAACAGTAATTGGGAATTTTATTTTCATTAGTAGAGGTTTTGCTATCAATTGCAGGCGCTTAATAAATGACTCTGCAAGGCCATTTTGAGTATGAACATAAGCAATAGAATGTTCAATTTTTATCCCAATTGATAAGAAATAATCATCAAAAGCTTGGGATGTAAATTCTCCAAGGTGAATGACCTTAATTGGATAATCTGGAAATTGCGCCCTTAATCTTATTATTTATGCTAACAACTTCGCAAAGGTTGTGAGATGATAAGAGGCACACATGAGACCATCTAGATGATGCATCTATTAGGACCATAAAATATCTAAACAAACCACTAAGTGGATGAATAAGTCCACATATATCTTCATGTATACGCTCTAAAAAGCTAGGAGGTTCGATGCCAACCATTAGGGTCGATGGCCTGGCAATTAATTTGCCTTGATAACAAGCAGCACATGAAAATTCATCATTCATAAGAATCTTCTGGTTCTTTAACGGATGTCCAGTTGAATTTTCAAGGATTCATCTCATCATTATTGATCTAGGATGACCTATCCGATCATGCCATAGCACAAATGTATTTAGATCAGTAAACGTCTGATTTACGATCATATGTGCTTCAATTGCACTAATTTTTGCATAATATAGGCCAGATGACAAAGTTGGTAATTTTTCCAAAATATATTTTTGGCCCGAGACACTCTTGGTTATATCAAGGTATTCAATATTTATTTTATTTAGTGTCTCAACATGATATCCATTTCTGTGGATATCTTTAAAACTTAAAAAGTTTTTTGGGGATTTAGAAGAGAATAGTGCATCTTCTATAACAATTTTTGTTTCCTTAGGCAGAAATATATAGTAGCTCTTTCAGAGCCTTCAATCATTTTTGAATTACCAGAAATTGTAGTAATATTGCTTTTCTTCTAAGCAAGTTGAAAAAATATTTCCTGTCTTTAAAAATAGCATGAGTTGTTCCACTATCAATTACACAAATATCCTCGTGATTGATCATTGACCCAAATAAAATTTGAGGCATATCCATATTTTTCTTCAAAAAAAATATAAAGTAAATATTATAATTAATATATGGCTCACAAATTTTATTTATTTACATGGACTAGAAATATCATTTAGTACACACAAATAAAAATAAAATTATTTAAATATTATTAGGCTTATCAATATTCATATTGTCTTCTGAAAAATTAAAGAAATCAGCTACATCCAGATGCATAGGCTCAATATTATCTTTTGAGATAAAGTTTGTTTTTGAATTATTTTCTGTCATTTTCAAGGATGCCTGATATAGCTGAACCAGACGTTTTGATGACCGGCAAGTTCGCGATCAATGCCTCATACCTCCACATCTATAACATATACTTTCTGAATTTTTCTTTGGTAAAACTTTTGGCTTTTCACTTTTTTTTGTACTGCTGATCATTTCTCGGTGCCAGCCGAGTATCATGATTATAATTTCTTTTTTGACCATGACCACGACTGGGGCCATGACCTCTTTCTCGTTGGTTATAGTTTGCCTGATTCACTTCAGGGAGTGGCAAAGAACCAACAGACCGGCTATCATGATTTTTCATTAATAGTTCATTGTGACGTTCAACAATCAGAAATTGAGAAAGTAATTCAGAATATTTCTTAAAATTCTTTTTGCGATATTGCTGCTGCAAGAGCATATTCGCGGGTGGAATTGTGGAGTATGTTTTTTCAAGTTTATCTTTCTCAGTGATTTCTTCTCCGCATAAATTCAACTGAGCTATAATTCTAAACAAGACAAAATTATATTCAGTTATATTTTTAAAATCTATTAATCTCAGATTTAGTCAATCATGGTGTGCCTGTGGAAGGATGACCAACTTCAGGTTGTCATATCTTTCTTTAAGATTCTTCCATAGTTTAAGGGGATCCTTTAATGTAAGGTACTGTAATTTTAATCCCTTGTCAAGAGGGTGGCGGAGAAATATCATTGCTTTGGCACGATCTTGACTAGATGTCGTATTGTCATCTTTGATGGTGTCTGCCAGACCCATCGATTCTAGATGTATTTCGGCATCTAGTACCCATGATGAGTAGCCTTTTCCAGATATGTCAAGAGCAACAAATTCAAGTTTATAGATATTAGACATTTTGAGAAAATAAAATTCTTACCCTTTTTGTTACCTTCTAAAAATAGCTCAAAGTTACGAATGCTCGTGCTAATAACGTGTTATAGAATAAACTAGCTTAACAAATTAATGCGGAGAGAATAAAAAAAAGAGGTGCAGAAGAGTTTTGCCGTGTATGTATTTTGCTTCTTTTTGTATCTCCATTTTACCATTGCAACTTTGGGCTATATTTATAGCCAAAGAAAAAATTAAAATAACAAGTGGGAGAAAACTAATCAAATGGACAGTGGGCTCCACTTACAATAAAAAAATAATCAAGTGGACAACCACTTGCACACTCGCCCTTTAACATTTTTCACTTTCTAACTGAACATGAGAAATAAAGTAAAAAATCAACTTGTTTTCTGAAAAAATATTTTCTAGTTTCCTCCATAGTCTTATAACCTTTTGAAATTAAGCATTCACTCGTCATTTCTATCATATCTATTGCATTACTCATCTTATTTCATCACACCCCACTGGATTACTGCACAATTTTTCATATGAAACTAGATTCACCAGATTAGGATTTCTGATAACTTCTAATGAAATTCAAATAAATTTTTCTTGAAATCAGATATTACGATTTACCTATTTTCCTATCTTAAATGTTCAGGCATGAAATTTTATAAAGAATGTTTATATATTTTAACAATTATTGCAGGCAAGATGGGCCTGGGGAAAATTCATAAGATGAGATGGGTATTTAACACGTCATTGCAGCCAAGCTGGGTCAAGGGGGCAATTCCAAAGATGAGATAGGGAAAAGCGATCGGACCAAATGTGATTTTGGTTAAAGTTTGGAAGAGTACATGCAAAATAGGTATCGAGTGGCTAATTGAGTTGTTTGATGTTAGTTTTAGGACAACTAAAAGGATTGAGAAATAGTGGTGGAGTATAATGATCCCGATGTACAAGAACAAGGCTACAAATTTGCAATTACTATAGGGATCCTAAATTACTAAGCCATACTATGAAAGTTGGGGATAAGTGATAGAGATGAGCATGAGGAGAGAAGTGTCTATTTCCGGAAACCTATTCGATTCATGCTAGGACAATCAACCACAAAGGTCATTCATCTTTTAAGGAGATTGTTAGAGAAATGTAGAAATAATTGAGAAAAGACTTACATATGGTGTTTATTGACCTAGAAATGACATACTATAAAGTTCCAATAGAAGTTTTATGGAGATGCTTGGAGTCTAGAGACGTTCCTTACAACATACATTAGAGTGATTAAGGACATGTATTGTGGAATCAAAGACCCAAGTGAAAATAGTGGGAGAAGACTCAAGACACTTTTTACTTGAGATGGTATTGCACTAGGAATCAACTCTTAGCTCATTTTTATTTGTCTCGGTGATTGATGAATTGACATACACAACATATTCAAAAGAAGGTATGATGTCTGATGTTGTTTGTAGATGACATTCATTGACGAGACATGTGACATAGGTAATGATAGACGAGAGGTTTGAAGACACACTCTAAAAGTCTAAGGGGTCATTTGGTTTGGATACAAGTTATGATAGTATTAGTTATATTTGGATAAGTCATGTTCGGATAAGTTATGCTGAGATTAATTATACTGAGAGTAGTTTTTATTGCTTGTTTGATTTGTCATATTCAAAATTTTATTCATTGCATAATTTCTAAAAATAATTTGTTTGCTTATAAAAATATCCTTCATCTTATTTAGTTTATTTTGTTGTACATTTTCTTTGAATGCTTTAGTTATTCATTCTTAAAAATAAAATTTTCATTTTTATTTAACTTAAATATTTTTGTGTATGCATTTTCATGATTGTTCTGTGTGTTTTTAAAGTTAAGTTTTGGTCTTATTTAATTTAAAAATAAAACTTCCATCTTATTTAGCTTTAAATAAAATTTCCATCTTATTTAACTTAAAAAATAAAACTTCCATCTTATTTAGCTTAAAAATAAAACTTCCATTTTAAATTTATTAAAGTTAAAAAAATTATTATTAAAATTATTCACATCTTAAAACTTCTATCTTATTTAGCTCAAAAAATTATTATTAAAATAAAAATTATTTACATTATTATGACCGATATTTCAGCGGCACACCTTAACTTAACTAGGATCCTATTATCCAAACTCATTTTTTTGTATTTTCGCACACATTTTGTACTGATGTGACACATTCAACCAAGTAAGTTGGCTGTTTGTACACATGCACCTTCCACGTCGGCAATTTTTTTTATTTTTTTTTTTAGTTTTTTCCAGTTTTTTTTATTTTTTTTAAGTTTTAAATTATTTTTCAATCTTCTTATTTTCTTTATCTTGTATTTAAATTAAGTGAATACATGTAATTTTTTTGCAATTTTTTTTATTGTATTTAAACTTTATAATTATTTTTAACCTTCATTCATTGTCTTTTCTCTTTTATTTTTCTCTTGATTTTATTTACTTTTTTTATTTTCTTTGTCTTTCCTTTTGATTTGATTTAAAATTTAATTCCAAATGTCTTGTATTTAAAATAAGTTAATATCGAATGGATATCAAAATAAGTGAATAAAATTAATGAAACATAAAAAGATTAAAACCTTAAAATTAAAGGACACATTTTAATTATTTTAAAAAAAATACACATAAGTTTTTAAAAATAATAAAAGTGAATATATAAGAAATTAATGAAATAAAAAATAACTCAAAAAAGAAAAAATATTTTAAAAAATAAAACTGAAAAATGTTATGAATATAAATATTTTTGAAATAATTTCTTTTTCAAATATTAACTCAACCACGGACCTTTCTTTTTTCAAATATTAACTCAACCATGTCCAAACGTCCACCCTCACTCATATTGTTTACCTATATTATTCATATAAATATTTTTAAAATAATATGCTTATTTACTTATCAAACATCAGATAAATAAGATGTCCAAACTCAAATAATTTCGAATGAATATCAAAATAAGTGAAGAAATCCAAATAAAACATAAAATAAATTAAAACATTAAAATTAAAGGACACTTTTTAATTAGTTTCTTAAAAAATACACATAATTTTGTAAAAATAACTAAAAGTGAAAAGATAAGAACTTAATGAAAGAAAAAAATAAAAAATTTAAAATGAGGAAGAAGTTAAAATAAATATTTTACATAAAAAAAATGAAAATAATTAAATATATATAAGTTTTATTATTAATAATTATGTGTACTAATTAATTATAAAATTACCAATTAAAAATGAACACGTGTCCAATTTTTTTACTTATCATTTGTCTTCAAGAGAGTGTGCACACTCTTTATGCCACGTCATCCTTTAGGGTGTCTTTATTTCATTTTAAAATAGTTTAGGTGGGTAATAGGACTATAGTTAAGTTAATGTGTGTCGCTGAGATTTCAGTCATAGTTCAGGGGGTACTTGTGCATTATCCCTATAATTTTTAAATGAGTAATAAACTATTTAATTAAAAATAGAGATAACACACAAGTACCCCCACAACTTTAACCAAAATCGCTAGGACACACCTTAATTATGCATGGGCCCTATTATCCCCCTGAATTATTTTAAAGTGTAATAAACACACCCTTCAATGCTGAGGTAGCACAGAGAGTGTGTTCACTCTCTTTGAGACAAGTGATAGATGAAAAAGAAGTATAAAATCTAACTAATTTGGACACATGTCCATTTTCAATTGAATATTTTCATTATTAATTAATATATATAAGTAGTTAACATTAAAACTTAAGTCGATATATTTTTAATTAAAATTTCTTTTTTTTTAAATTATGAAATAGAGCCCAATTTTATCATTTTTAGAAATATAAATATTTTTTTCACCACATAATTAAATTGTCGGTGATCTTTTTCCAGATATTTCATCAATTTGTATAATATCAGAATAATTTTTCTTTTTCTTTTTCTTTTTTTACTCAAACACTTAACATGAAATTCAATTTGTTTTGCATATTAGAGATTTAGTTTAGGCAATATATGGTGAGCACAATTTAAATTAAATTCTTTTTTTTCTAAAAAAATATTTTTAATTTTTCTTTTTAAGATTTGACGATTGTTTTTTAGATCTGACAATTTTTTAATTTTTTTTTAGATCTGACATTCTTCTTAAAGATCTGACGATGCGCTGACGTGGTACTGATATGACGCTGACGTGGAGGCGAGTGTAAAGCACCTCCCTTCATGTGAGTGATTATGTAGGTTTTAAGGTGTGTTTATTACACTTTAAAATAATTCACGGGGGTAATAGGACTCATGTATAGTTAAGGTGTGTCCTAGCGATTTCGGTTATAGTTGAGGGGATACTTGTGTATTATCCCTTAAAAATATGTAATTAAGCAGTGGAGTGAGCATTTTAAGAGAAATCAAAATATAAATTTATATAAGAATTAGATAAATAAATTCAACTTATAATATATTCATAAACAGAAATTATACTTATAAAATATAATTTAATAGAAAAATATATTATCATTAAAAAAATGATTAATTAAGGTTGTGAATGTTATTATAAATGTTATTAAAAATACCCCTAAAGGTTGATCACGACATAGAACAATGATTTTAAGGGGGATATTTTTATTATTTTACATACTTTATCCCACGATAAGTTATCCTGGGATTACTATTCTACCCCCAGAGAGGGATAACTTATCCCAATAATAATTGTTAATCTTGGGATAAGTTATCCTAACTTTTGCAACCAAACAAGGAATTTAAAGGGACTCAAAAATTATTCCGAGATTAACTCCTCTTATCCGTCACACCAAACAACACCTAAAGGTTTAAGGTTGAGCACGACATAGATCAATGAGTGTAAGTTTAGTGACACATCACATGATGAGGATTTGGAAGTGAGGATTCATACACAAGTCATCCCCTAGAGCGGAAGCTTCAAGTATTTTGGGTCAATAATCTAATAAGATAGGGAGATCGACGATAATATCACACATTATATTAGATTGGGATGAATGACATGGATGCTCGTATTTAGTGTCCCATAATATGCCATCAAGATTCAAAAGGAAGTTTTACGGAGTTGTTAGATCAATTATATTATATAGTGCAGAGTCATAATCAGTCAAGTACTCAAACATGTAGAAGTTGAAATTAGTGAAAATGTGTCACATCCCCACCGGCTCCTTGCACAACAAGCATCCGCTGCTACGGAAATACATTATAAATATTGCACTTCACCTAGTTTTTCCCTCGTTATTACTTAATCCATTTATATATATTTAATCAAAACAATTAATTAATGAAATAAAAAATAATATAAATAATGCAATAATTTTTCTACCAGTTAAACATAACAATGTTCCCAATAAGTCAAGCCCCCACATAATATCTATTTATGGAGACTCTATGAAAAATAATGACTAATTTGAGAGACAACTTGAAATCTAAAAATGTAGTAAAAGGAGTCAACAAAAAAGAGTGTGGGCTCAATAAACAACAAGTTCCTGTTAAGCACTATGATCCTGTCCAACCTACTCAACACACCATAAAAAGCAATAATGGTATTGATGTTGGGCGTATTTACACTCATTTTGCCATACTTTTCCCATGTTTGTTCTTTGTTGCTTAATATATGTCGATTTTTATGTTTTGAAGTGTATGTAGTGTGTTTTGTGCATTACAGGTGAAATACCCAAGAATTTGACTAAGTATGATCAAGAAAGAGAAAAACTGCACTAGTCAAGCTAAAAGCAAAGCTGTAAATTTTTACACTCTACGTAAGGCAAATCAAGGCCATTGCCTCAGACAAAAGAATATTTTTTTCTTTTCCTTTTATTTTATTTATTACTTTTTACGTTCTATCTCTTCTCCCTTTTTCTCTTTTCCAGCAACAACACTGGCGACGATGACATCTTTGATCCACCATGTGAGCTTCGCTCCTCCCTCATCGACTTTCTATCCCTTGCATCTTCAAATCTCACTCTTCTAATAGTAGATTCAACCACTTTCTATCACCACTTTCTTTGTTTTTGTAGCTCTAAGATATTCAAAGTAGGAGATGTAGATTCAACCACAAATACAAAATTTCAAAAGTTAGATGTAGCCTCTTATCTTCTTTTTCCAGATCAAATCTACAATAAATATTGTATTGTACAAAAATCAAACAAAATCTTCATTTTTCAAGATTCCTACTCAATTAAACTAAATGAACTGCAACTACAAACTTAACTTTTTGGGAATTGAATTGTTAATGATTTTGGGTGAAAGTTTCATCAATTAAAAGAGAAAAAAAGCAGGAGATTGTGTAGAAATAGAGAATTTGAGGGGTGATTCGATGATTATTACAAGATAATCGAGGATTTTTGAAGATTGAATTGAGAGGAATCTAGAAGATAATTGATAAAAAAAATTGAACGGTGGAAAAAAAGCCATAACTATATCGAAAAAGTTCGAGGAAAAGCTTGAAACTCCGGTGGAGAAACTTCGGTAGGTGGCTGATGCTATGGATGTAGAATAAAGAACAAGATTAAATTTTTATATATAAAAAATAATATTATGTGGCAGTCTCGTGAAGATCACTACTCAATACAAATCTGGGTATGAGTTTTTAAGGGGTTATATATTCCACTTTATAAATGTTCAGAGGTAATAGAATACCCATAAAGTATAAGTGTGTAGTTGAGAATCCGATAATAGGTTGAAGGTTCTTTGCCTATTTTCTCATTATAAATACCTATCCTTGATCAGTTTTAGATGAGAAGGAACAATGTAGAAGCACAGAGAAAGAGCAAAGTCACAATTCTTCTAGGGTTATTTCTTTTAACTCTTTACTTATCATTATTTCTTGTTCTTACTTGGATTAAAACTTTGTAATCTAATTATGAATGGATAAAACTCTCATATCTAGGGTTATGGTTATATTATGAAGATTGTATTCTTTATATAAATTGTTATTGTGAATTTTACTATCAAGGTTTTGTTCTATTAATTTTATGCTTACTATTATATTGACTGGAGGTCGAGCATCATGATCCCTCTATACAAAAACAAGGGAGATAGCCAGAGTTGCGACAACTATAGAGGTATCAAGCTTCTAAGCCATACTATGAAAGTGTGGGAAAGAGTGGTGGAGATGAGGGTGAGGAGAGACGTGTCTATTTTAGAGAACCAGTTTGGATTTATACCGGGACGCTCAACTACGGAAGTCATCCATCTTATGAGGAGACTAATGGAGCAATATAGGAAGAGGAAGAGAGACTTGCATATGGTATTCATCGACTTAGAAAAGGCCTACGATAAAGTCCCACGAGAGATACTATGGAGATGTTTGGAGGCTAAAGGTGTACCTGTAGCGTACATAAGGGTGATCAAGGACATGTACGAGGGTGCCAAAACCAGGGTAAGGACAGTAGGAGGGGATTTAGAATACTTTCCAGTTATGATGGGGTTGCATCAAGGATCAGCTCTTAGTCCATTTCTATTTGCCTTGGTGATGGATGTATTGACGTGATAAATTCAAGGTGAGGTGCCATGGTGTATGCTTTTTGCGGACGACATAGTCCTCATCGATGAGACTCATAGCGGAGTTAACGCTAGGCTGGAAGATTGGAGATGCACCTTGGAGTCTAAAGGGTTTAAGTTGAGTAGGACCAAGACAGAGTACCTAAAGTGCCAGTTCAGTGAGACTCCTCAAGAGGTTGGCGCGGAAGTTAGGCTCGGGGACCAAGCCATCCAAAAGAGAAGTAGTTTTAAGTACCTTGGTTCTATCATGCAAGGCAGCGGGGAGATCGACGAGGATGTCACACATCGTATTGGGGCAGGATGGATGAAATGGAGGCTCGCCTCCAGTGTGTTATGTGATAAGAAGGTGCCACCATGACTTAAGGGCAAGTTCTACAAAGTGGTGGTTAGACCAGCTATGTTATATGGGGCGGAGTGTTGGCCAGTTAAGGTCTCACACGTGCAAAAGATGAAAGTTGCCGAGATGAGAATGTTGAGATGGATGTGTGGGCATACCAGGGGCGACAAAATTAGAAATGAGGCTATTTGAGACAAGGTAGGAGTGGCCCCGGTGGAAGATAAGATGCGTGAAACGCGACTGAAATGGTTTGGGCATGTGAAGAGGAGAGTCCCAGAGGCACCAGTGCGGAAATGTGAGAGGTTGGCCATGGATGGTTTCAGAAGAGGTAGGGGTAGACCAAAAAAATATTGGTGAGAGGTGATCAGACAGGACATGGCGCATTTACGACTTACCGAGGATATGACCTTAGATAGAAGGGTGTGGAGGACACGTATCAGGGTAGAAGGCTAGTACATAGGCGTATTAACGCACTATGATTTCTTGTACTCTGATTTATGTTATTTATGTTATGTATGTTATGTTATCTTATGTTATTTAAGGTATTTATGCTATTATTTGACGATATCTACTGTTTTTTGGTGCTTTGATTATACTATTGTTTGGAACTCTTCCGTTATCTACTTTCCTACTTTTAATATTCTTGTCTGACCTTTTTTTCTTATGCTTCTATTGAGCCGATGGTCTTTCGGAAATAGCCGTCCTACATTGGTAGAAGTCAGGTCTGCGTACACTTTACCCTCCCCAGACCTCACGATGTGAGATTTCACTGGGTTGTTGTTGTTGTTGTTACTATTATATTGACTGACCACCAATAGAAATAAAAGATAGTTTTCAATAGACCTTGAGAATATAAAAAAGTTAGAGATAGAATGTGGGTTAAGGGGAGTAGAATGCGTTTTGCGGAATAAATTTGCGACTAAGATGGAAGTCATACCTAGATGGACCTACTTGGCCTCATTACATGAAGGTATATAAATGTAGTCAGATTAATTATGATTATCATCACTTAACAATAGAGGTATGACGTTAATCTAGATAGACAATTAAAGAATCGATGGACCATGACTATAATATCAACCTTCTAAAAAAAAAAAAAAAGGCAGCCCGGTGCACTAAAGCTCCCGCTATGCGCGGGGTCCGGGGAAGGGCCTGCATAATATCAACCTTCTGAGTTAGCAAAATGGTATATCTGTTGAATAATCTTATCAACTATATAAAGATATGATGGGATTATGCAAGTGACATAACCCTAAGTTTTAACTTCTCTATGAACAACTACTATAATATTTACTCACTTTACTTTCTTGCTTTAGTCTAACAAACAAACAAAAACACTCTTGAAATGGATAATACTTGCTCTTATAAATATAATAGATTAATTTGATAGCTTGTCAGTGCTAAGTCCATGTTGAACTTGACGTCTTGGATTTCTTGCAATCATTTTATAACATAGCGATCCTGCACTTGTGAGTGCATATTTGGAAGCAATAAAGTTTTTGACGCTATTGACGAGGACTTAAAAGTTTTGACAAGTTTGAGACTTGTTTTTAGAGGTGTTAATAGCTTGAGCTTAGTTGTATTATTGTAGGTAACAGGTTTACACAAGTGCAACATAACTAGCCACCGGTAGTAATGGTAGCTCAACTACCATCTTAGTAGATGTGTGTGAAGTGGCAGTCCCACTCACAGGAAATGTTAAATCTAGTATCGTGAAATCTATTATTGAAAGATGAGAGCTAAAGAAAAATATGGTGAAAATCTTGCCCTCAAGGGGGCAGTTACAAGTTTACCACATGAGGACTCGCAGGTGCATCTCTAAAATTTCTTGGAGATCGCAGATATGACGTCACACATGGCAACTTATCAAACTATGTGAGACTTACCTGATTTTTTTCCTCACCATTAGGGGAAGCTAAAGGGTGGATTAAAGTTGTACCTCCTAACTCTATCACTTCATGGGTCGATTTAGAAAATAAATTCATTGCAAAGGTTCTTTCCATCTAGAAACACGGCTAAATTAAGAAGTGAGATTTTGGGCTTTAAGCAAAAGGAAGGAGAAGGCTTTCCCCACGCATGAGATAGATTTAAAATGTTACTACTGAGTTTCTCCATCATCACCAGATCCAGAAGGTCCTAGCACATAATGATAATGCTCAACTATACCTCACTAAGAAGATATAAGAAGTCGAATGCAAAACAATACCCAATCGGTCAATGATCACAAAAGACTTTTATCAAGCTTGTAATGTAGGCTTAGGATATCATTTGGGTAAAAGTGATTACACCCTCCTTGAACAGTACACACAATTTTCCATTTTATCTCATTACCACTTTTCTTCATTTTTCAACACAAAGCACACTTCTTCTCATTTCATACGAGATGCCCCACATGCAATAATTTCACAGTTAAGAGGAATTCTTTTTTTTACTTCTTTTCTTTCTTTCTTTCTTTTTCTAACCTTTTTTTTACTTAGCACTTTTTCCTCCTTTCTTTGACTTATCCTTTTATTGCTCAATAAGTCACTATATGGTTAGCATCTTCTCTACAAATTTTTATCACCCCCAAACTTAGACTTTTAGCCTCAATTCTCACGCTTTTAGAGTTCGAATAGGGAAGGGTTGAACATGAGGGTTCATTTTCTCAAAAGGATAACAACTTGTAATCTAGTTGTCAAAGAAAAGGTATCAAGTGCAAAAGGGGTCAACTAGAGATACATTTAGTGCAATGGTAGGCTTTTTAGGCTAAGTGTGGAATGATCCTGAAGGTCATTTTTGGAAATTTTTAATAAATTATTGTTTTACCCCTCCTGATAAATTTCTCGAGTCTTATTTGATTAGTTTACGAAGTTGTTTTTGGAAATTCT
Source organism: Solanum dulcamara (assembly GCF_947179165.1). Taxonomy (NCBI): domain Eukaryota; kingdom Viridiplantae; phylum Streptophyta; class Magnoliopsida; order Solanales; family Solanaceae; genus Solanum; species Solanum dulcamara. Next base: position 22,578,358 of record NC_077247.1, on the reverse strand, counting down.
TTAAAAAGTTGTGATTTTTGGAAGTTTTTGAGTTTTTAAAGGCTTAAGTTGTTTATAAGTAGTTTTTGGTACCATATGGAGCTACGAGTCTCGAAATAGAATTTCATCAGCTCTAAAATACGGAATTTGGTCTAGGAGAGTTGTCAGTTTTAGATTCGGAGTTGTTTCGTAGATTTGAGTTCTTAAGTTGGAAGTTTGTAGAATTTTAGCCTTTGAGTTAACTTTGGTTAACATTTGGAGTTTGGACACTCAGAATGAATTTTCAACAGTTCCATTGGATTCGGAGGATGATTTTAAGTGTATGAGAGGTCTTGGTTGAATTTTCAGATATCCCGAGCTCAGATTAGTATTTTGAGTGTTAAGTTAGTTTAGTTGCGACTAAATGGATTTTGTATCAAGGAAACCTCGGATCCATATTTTGACGGTTCCATTGAGTCTGAAATATTGAATTTAGTAGGGTAGCATACATGGTTTGTCTTCTCGGGATTATGAACGAATCTTGAGGATCCATTCAGTGATTTTGTGCCTAAGCATTTTGTTGTGTCTATGATCTGCTGCAAACCCTCACATTTGCGGAGTTCATCGGCATTCGTGCATGATTGTAATGGTCTGGATGGTCCAGTCTCTGCATTCACATGACTCCATACGCTTTTGCGAAATCCAACCGGCTTAGTCTCCGCAATCGGGGAGGTGTCACGATCTGGACTAGGTCCTAATTGTAACACGGCGATCAAAACCCCATAGGGCTCCAACCAAGCCTTTTGACAAATTGTAAGCATGCATAAGGTAAAATAAAAAGAAAATAACATATCAAAGAATCTGAATCATGAATCATAAAAGAGATGTAAACTTGACTAC